>NW_026873158.1:0-140953 GCF_032173495.1 Musca vetustissima | reverse complement strand
CTGAAAATCGATTCAGATTTAAATATAGCTTCTATATCTGACCAAATGAAAAATTTAGTATCGGTTGCAGAATGACATGTTTATGGATCCATTTTATTGGTCCTTTAAAAAGGCGACGTCTGTTAGGATTCATCTGTTGGATATACACCCAAAGTTGTGAAGGGTATCATATAGTCGGACCCGCCCGACTTTACTACTTTCCGTACTGGTTTAAATATTATTTTTGAAGTCTTTCCTTAGGCGTGGATTTTTTCAAAGTTATTTTTGGGGTCTACCCTTAGGCGTGGATTTTTATACCCTACACAACTATGTTGTCAGGGTATTATAGCTTTGTGCAGCCCCAAATGTTTGTAACGCCGCGAAATATTGGTCCTAGACCCACCTTTAAGTATACCGATCGTCATATCTCGACTAGCTGAGTCGATCTAGACATGTGTGTCCGTCCGTCCGTCCGTCCGTCCGTCTGTCCATTATAATTTGTAAACACGATACAGGCCACAGTTATGGACCAATCTTCACGAAATTTTGCATGTAGGATGGGTTCTGGCCAATGAAGACCCCTATTGTTTTTGGAAAAGATCGGTTAATATTTAGGGGATGAAATGGATCAAATATTTAATTTAATTGTCGGATAATCTGGTCGCTCTAGAGGCAGCAAATATGACCCGTACACCGCGAAATTTTACATGGAGAAGGGGATCGGGCCAGAGAATAAGCATGCATGTTTTGATAAAGATCGGTCAATGTTTAGCGGGTCAAATGGACCCTGACTTTTGTGTGAAAAATGACAAAATTTGTATTCTATGACATATATATTTACTCCTGGAGAATGTAGACCCCAGGAGTTGATAGCATATCCAAGAGGAGTGGTTGGCCTTTAAATTGATACCAAATATAGTGATGTATCTACTCAGATGTGGGAGTTACAGTCAAATATTTACAGGTGCTTACGTATTCAGATATTATTTAGTAACCCATTACCACATTAGAGGGAGAAATATAGCGCTGATGGCTTTGAAATTTTTCATGAAGTTCCAGTTATGGTCAAGAGCAACGCCTACAATTTTCGGTGATGATCAGATTAAAATTTTGGGATGAAATGGACCGAAAACATAATTTTTTGTGTGTTTTCGAGTAGAGCATAATCCGAAAATCACAACACAACCCACCGTGAAGGTAATCTGGACAAGTAATTAGAAGGACTGTACTGAATATTCGAAAAAAGTAAGGAAGAGGTGTTGTTGACCTCTAATCGGACAAGAGGGGGCCAATATCACGAAATATTACTCAAACTCGGAATAAACATCCTCAGAAAGTTAGAGGTCGTGGTAGTTGTGTAGGGTATCGTATGGTCGGCCCCGTCCGACTATACTGCTCCGCTCACTGGTTTAAACATTATTTTAAGGGGTCTCTTTGAAGGTGGGGATTTTTGAGGTGGTTCCTCAGGCGTGGATTTTTTAAAAATTATTTTTAATATTTATTTGAAAAAGTTCCCACCTCTGCATTGTCTGCCAGGTCATTACCCCGCCAAAGACATTAACTTTGCTTCTTACAACAACATCGAACAAAGGTCAATGTTTTGAGTTCAGTCATTTGTTGTAATAATGGAGTTCAACACGATTTTCTTTTGTGTTCTCCCTTTTTCTACAACAGCAACAACCACAACAACAACTCTTTGATGTCTTTTCCATATACGATATGTACAAAAAAAAACTACCAATCACTGGTCACAACCTAGACCAAACTTTTATTTTGCCCTCCATTACATGAAATAACCATTTATGGAAAAAAAGACGGCGTCGCCGAGTCGCCAAGACGACCCTCATGTTTTTTCGACGGAACGAACAGAGGAACTTAGTTTTGTTTTGGTCTATGGTGTTGAAGGTGTTGGTAATACAGCTGCTGGTGGTTGGTGGCCCGACCAGGCGACCCTTTCAATTTTTCATATTTTTTTTCCAACATCAATTTACTTTGAACTTAACCCTTACCCTCAGAAGGAGGGTGGGAGTAGTGGCAAAGGAAATGTAGTGGAAAATAAACTACAATGTAGCCACTTTGATGGCTAACTTCCCCCATCCTCACTCCTATTCCGACTATTTGCCGGCTGCACTTTGTGGAAGTTAGTTTTCAGTGTTGTCGTTTTTGTTGTTGTTTTTGTTTTCTAATAAATTGATAATAAATTTTAATTTAAAAGCTGCCGGTATGAGGGTGGAGCACTCAATGGATGGCGGGATGTGTTCATTGCATGTTCGATGGCAATTTAGATACGAATGACGATGAAAGGGAAGAGATAGACGAAAAAGAACATTTAAAAATAAAAATTCATGAAAATTGGGTTCAAAAAAATCCACGCCTTAGGGTAGTCTTAGAAAAATAATGTTTAAACAATCCATGCCTTAGGGTAGTCTTTGAAAAATAATGTTAAAAAAATCCACGCCTAAAGATAGACCTCAAAAATAATGTTAACAAAATCCACGCCTAAAGATAGACCTCAAAAATAATGTTTAAACAATCCATGCCTAAGGGTAGACCCCTTAAAATAATGTTTAAACAACCCACGCCTTAGGGTAGTCTTTGAAAAAAATTTTTAAAAAATCCACGCCTCAAGGTAGACCCCTTAAAATAATGTTTAAAAAATCCACGCCTAAGGGTAGACCCCGTAAAATAATGTTTAAAAAATCCACGCCTAAGGTTAGACCCCTTAAAATAATGTTTAAAAAATCCACGCCTAAGGTTAGACCCCTTAAAATAATTTTTAAAAAATCCACGCCTAAGGTTAGACCCCTTAAAATAATTTTTAAAAAATCCACGCCTAAGGTTAGACCCCTTAAAATAATGTTTAAAAAATCCACGCCTAAGGGTAGACCCCACAAATAATTTTGAAATCCGCGACTTTTTGCCTTTGTACTGTACACACATTTTTAAAACAAGTATTGCAACCTTGTCATCAATCTCTACAACAACACAAAGCATGTCATAGGAAACCCTCTAAGCTACACTGAGAGAAAAACATGCATGTTAAGAACCGACCCAGACACCTTGAATTTGTTGTTACAGGTAACCATCCATCCATCCAACCAAACCACGCCACTCACCACAGAAATGCTACGACATTCTTTGAACCACATTAACATGAAGCCCAGAATCCCATAACCATGACATAAAGAAAAACCCACACACACACATACACAGAGAGACATACATACAGACACACTTAGACATCCCACAAATATTGTCATCGTCATATATACCTGGCCAGAATGCAAAGCCAGCACGAATACCTGAGATACCAATGGCTGATAGGAAAAAAATTATGAACCCAAGAGGGGGATAGAGGGAGAGAGAATACCAGAGAAGCTCATAAACATATTAACATTTTAAATTGACAGCTTAAGGGTAATGAGCTGTCATAAAAGGAGTTGTTTTTCCCGTTGGTAAATTTTCTTTTTATGGGAATTTAATTTTTCCAATTTGGATTTTCTTTCGGCAAAGAAAATCCAATTGCCATTAAGGGGGAGGAAAATAAAAACAAATAATTTTCAATTTAGGTAAGGACAAACGAAATTTTCTTATTGTCAATAAACCGATCGATATTAAACATACGTTACCTAAATTTTGAAATTTATTTGCGGATTTAGGGGTCAATACAAATTTGAAACCAATTTAGAAGAGATTTTCTTTGAATGGAAAATTATGGCAGGATTAGTGAGGATGCTATTGGAATTTTTTCAAGGATAATAAAATAATTTTTTCCAAGGACGGGAGATTTTTAAAAATTGTTTTCTAGGGTCCAACATAAGGCCGGGATTGTTTTAAAAGATATTTTGGGGAGTTCTTACAAAGGCGTGGATTTTTAAAAGTTATTTTTGGGGGTCTATACTGGGCGGGGATTTTTAAAAATTATTTTTAGGAGTTTTCCGAGGTCTATACTGGGCGGGGATTTTTAAAAATTATTTCTAGGTGTTTTCCGAGGTCTATACAGGGCGAGGATTTTTTAAATATTTTTTTCCGAGGTCTATATAGGGCGAGGATTTTTTAAATATTTTTTTCCGAGGTCTATATAGAGCGAGGATTTTTTAAATAATTTGTTCCGAGGTCTATATAGGGCGAGGATTTTTTAAATAATTTTTTTCCGAGGTCTATATAGGGCGAGGATTTTTTAAATAATTTTTTCCGAGGTCTATATAGGGCGAGGATTTTTTAAAAAATTTGTTCCGAGGTCTATATAGGGCGAGGATTTTTTAAATAATTTTTTCCGAGGTCTATATAGAGCGAGGATTTTTTAAATAATTTGTTCCGAGGTCTATATAGGGCGAGGATTTTTTAAATAATTTTTTCCGAGGTCTATATAGAGCGAGGATTTTTTAAATAATTTGTTCCGAGGTCTATATAGGGCGAGGATTTTTTAAATAATTTTTTTCCGAGGTCTATATAGGGCGAGGATTTTTTAAATATTTTTTTCCGAGGTCTATATAGAGCGAGGATTTTTTAAATAATTTGTTCCGAGGTCTATATAGGGCGAGGATTTTTTAAATAATTTTTTCCGAGGTCTATATAGGGCGAGGATTTTTTAAATAATTTTTTTCCGAGGTCTATATAGGGCGAGGATTTTTTAAATAATTTTTTCCGAGGTCTATATAGGGCGAGGATTTTTTAAAAAATTATTTTTGGGGGGTTTCCGAGGTCTATACAGGGCGTGGATTTGTATACCCTTCACCACACTGTGGTACAGGGTATTACGTCTTTGTGCATATGTTTGTAACAGGCAAGAGGAAACGAGATAGACACATGGTTCCTTTTGAGAATACGCATACAATCACTTTCTGAGTCGATTTATGCCTGTCCGTCCGTCCGCCTGTCTGTTCATGTTAAATTGTAAACAAAGTACAGGTCGCATTTATGATCCGAATTGGGTGAAATTTCGCATAGGTCACTTATTTGGCCCATGAACGAACCCTATTGAAATTGGGAAAAATCGTTTCAGATTTAGATATAGCTCCCATATATATTTTCGTCCGATTTAATGTAAATGGGCCACCAAAGTCCCTATATGTCTTTCGATTTGCACGAAATTTAGCATAGCGCAATGAATTAGGTTTAGAATGATGTGTGTTAAGTTTCATGAAAATCGGTTCAGATTTAGATATAGCTCCCATATATATTTTCATCGGATTTAAGGTAAATGGGACACCAAAGTCCCTATATATCTTTCTATTTGTACGAAATTCGGCATAGGGTACTGAATTGGGCCCAGAATGATGTGTGCTAAATTTCCTGAAAATCGGCCCAGATTTAGATATAGCTCCCATATATATTTTCGTCCGATTTAATGTAAATGGTGTACCAAAGTCCCTAAATATCGATTCGATTTGCACGAAAATTGGCATAGCGCAATGAATGAGGCCTATATTGATGTGTGTTAAGTTTCATGAAAATCGGTGCGGATTTAGATATAGCTCCCATATATATTTTCGTCCGATTTAATGTAAATGGTGCACCAAAGTCCCTATATATCTTTTGATTTGCACAAAATTTGGCATAGTATACTGAATTGAGCCTAGAATGATGTGTGTTAAGTTTCGTGAAAATCGATTCAGATTTAGATATAGCTCCCATATAAAATATCGTCCCAACCTGCTTCGATTTTATGGTAAATAGTGCATCAAAGTCCCTAAATATCTTTCGATTTGCACGAAATTTGGCACAGCATACTGATTTAGGTCTAGAATGATGTGTGTTAATTTTCATGAAAATCGGTCCAGATTTAGATATAGCTCCCATATATATTTCGGTCCGATCTAATGTAAATGGTTTACCAAAGTTCGTATATATCTTTCGATTTGTACGAACTTTTGCATAGCGTATTGAATTAGGCCTAGAATGATGTGTGTTAAGTTTCCTGAAAATCGATCCAGATTTAGATATAGACCCCATATATAATTTCGTCCGATTTAAGGTAAATGGTGCACCAAAGTCCCTAAATATCTTTCGATTTGCACGAAATTTGGCATAGCGCAATGAATGAGGCCTATATAGATGTGTGTTAAGTTTCATGAAAATCGGTGCAGATTTAGATATAGCTCCCATATGTATTTTCGTCCGATATAGGCACCAAAGTCCCTAAATATCTTTCGATTTGCACGAAATTTGGCATAGCCTAATGAATGAGGTCTAGAATGATGTGTGTTAAGTTTCGAGAAAATCGGTCCAAATTTAGATATAACTCCCATATATATTTTCGTCCGATTTAATGTAAATGATGTACCAAAGTTCCTATATATCTTTCGATTTGCACGAAATTTGGCATAGGGTACTGAATTGGGCCCAGAATGATGTGTGCTAAATTTCCTGAAAATCGGTTCTGATTTAGATATAGCTCCGATATATATTTTCGTCCGATTTAAGGTAAATGGGCCAACAAAGTCCCATATATCTTTCGATTTGCACGAAATTTGGCATAACGTAATTAATTGGGTCTAGAATGATGTGTGTTAAGTTTCCTGAATATCGGTTCATATTTAGATATACGTCTGTTAGGATTCATCTGTTGAATATACACATAGTGGTGAAGGGTATCTTATATTCGGCCCCGTCCGACTTTGCTACTTGCCTTACTGGTTTAAAAATTATTTTTGGGGGGTTACCAGGAGGCGTGGATTTTTTTAAATAATATTTTCCAACGTCTATGCAGGGCATGGATTTTTTAAATAATTTTTTTTTTATATAGGGCGTGGATTTTTTTCTTTTCAATCCTCTTCATCACTTTTCTTTTATAATCTGAAATGAATTGTCATGGCCATGCAACAATGCCTGGCATTAAGTTCCGCTGCTAATAGACGAAGTAATTGCAGTTTTCTTATTATGGAAAAATAAAAAAATCGCTGGCTTTTAAAGGTATTATAGTTGATGTTATGGAAATTTGGATTTTCCTTTACAAATTAATGAACAAGAACGTAAAAGGAAATGTGAGGAAAAATATAAATTTTCTTAAAGAGGACGGTTAGAATAGAGTGCGCAAATATTGTTATCAAATCACTCGAAGTATCCGGCCTGTGGTAGTGAATACTTTTATTTTAATTTTAGAGAAAAAATATTAAATAAACGGGCCGAACTTTGGATACCCACCCTCCACCATAGATATACTGACAGGTACTAGCAATGAAATTATAGAGAACTTGCCAAAAAGTGGACCTATACCAGCAGTTCTAAAAACGGATTTTTGTAAACCATAATACAAATTTCAGAAATGTCTAATGGATACCTTATACCCTCAGTCTTTTGGCTAATGAGGGTGATACACTTTAACACGATGAAAATGTGCCTCATCGAAATATTGGTTCTAGACCCCATGTTTTTTGGACCCAATCCGTTTCAGAAAATTTTGTATTTCATCCAAACTTTGCCCATCTTATTATTTCTTCTGAACATAGTTCAAATTCGAAGATGGGGAATATCGGTCCACTCCTTCCGGAACCTCCACTCGACGAGGGGCTAGGTCTAAATGTGAACCTTACGTTCTATTTTTTTATCTCGCTATCATCCGCAGTTGAAATGATTACAACAGAGTCTTAGAACCAAACTCAAAACGCGGAACAAATCTGTAACTATTTTAATATAAAACAAAATTAATATACCTCCATACTAGGGTGGAGAGTATACAAATGGGGTTATATGGGGACTACCCCAAAAAGGGGGGGGGGAATATTACTTATTTTTTTGTATGGAGATTTGCAACCACATACGACTACAAAATACCAAATTGCAGCAAATTCGGTTGAAAAACGCTCTCAAGAACCCAAAAATACCGTTAACCGTGGGGGTACCCTTATATGTGGGCTACCCGAAAAATTGACCTATATTCATAATTTTTTTTGTGGAGAGATTTGGGACCTATTAAGAACTCAAAATACTAAATTACAGCCAATTCGGTGGTAAAATATAATCAAAACCCCCAACATACATATATGAGGGCTACCAGAAAAAGTGGACCTATATTTATATATTTTTTTTGTGGAGACATGCAGTACCCAATAAGAGCCCAATGCAGCAAATTTCAGCGTATTCGTTTGAAAAACGCGCTCAAGAGATTTATTATCTAAAAAGAACCCAATGTACCGAATTTCAGCGAATTCGGTTGAAAAACGCGCTCAAGAACCCCAAAATACCGAACATTGGGGGTATCCTTATATGGAGGCTAGCCGAAAAAATTGACTATTATTTATAATTTTTAGTGGAGACATTTGGTACCCAATAAGAACCCAATGCAGCAAATTTCAGCGAATTCGGTTGAAAAACGCGCTCAAGAACCCCAAAATACCGCAAATTGGGGGGTACCCCATCTTCGAACTTGACAAAAGAGTGACTCTATGCAAAATTTTGGCGATCTATCTCAATTCGTTTAGACGTTTGAGTGATTACAACAGACATACAGACGGACATGGTTATATCGTCATAAAATGTTACGCTGATCAATAATATATATATATATATATACGGAAATGATTATTTCGATGAGTTACAAACGGAAAAACCAAACTACTATACCCTCCATACTATGGTGTAGGGTATAATAAAAGACGTGGAGTTTTCAAAAGTTATTTTTAGTGTCTACATTAAGGCGTGGATTTTTTAAAAAATTATTTTTTTTGGGGCTACCCTAAGGCGTGGATTTTTTAAACAAAAAAATATTTTTTGGGATACCCCAAGGTGTGGATTTTTTACATAGTATTTTTATAAAAATTATTTTTGTTGGCTTTATTTTAAAAACTTTCTATTTATACCTTTTCTTTATTAAAAATAATTTCTAACGATGCTACTGCCGTCATCAATTAGTCTTTACGTTACAAAAAAAAAATAATTCTTTAATTAAACAAATTACCCCATACCCAAGTTCTACGGTATGATCTATTTTTTTATTTTTTTTAATGAAAAGTAATAAATTATATGCAGATGAGGTTAATAAAAAAATAAAAATTATTATTAATATTTATTCTACAAAAATTAAATTGTTAACATTCCCCAATGACCTCAGCTGGCAGTGTTGTTATTGAGGGGCGTATTGTTCTTGTGTTTAGCAGCAGCAGCGGATGATGATAATATAATTTATATAATGTAAATTGTTCAACAACAAAAATAACAACAATTTGTTATTATTGTCAAGAATGTGCATGTTGGCATGTAATTATTTTTTATTATTATTATAAAAAATAATAAAAGAAAAATTATTTCA
Organism: Musca vetustissima; assembly: GCF_032173495.1. Classification (NCBI taxonomy): domain Eukaryota; kingdom Metazoa; phylum Arthropoda; class Insecta; order Diptera; family Muscidae; genus Musca; species Musca vetustissima. Next base: position 131,724 of record NW_026873158.1, on the reverse strand, counting down.
ATTATTTTTATTTTGTTAGTCAATGGGGGTTTTTTGTTTGTTTGTCGGACTTTGAGGTTATGTCGGGCATTTGAATGGAAACTGGGTTATAAAAAAACTTCAATATTTTTTTCTGTTGAATTTTCATTTTGTTTCAACCTAGGAAACTCCTCTAAAAAATATCAGACATATAAAAAAATTTTGGATTTTTTAAAATTTTTATTTCTTCATAATTTTCAAAAACCATCCTTTTTTGAAATGGCCTCAAAATATCCCCTTCCATTTATTTTGGCTAACTATTCTCCATCCTTTTTTGAAATAGCCTCAAAATCTCTCCCTACATTTATTTTGGCCAACTATTCTCGATTTTATTCATAATTTATATAATTTGAATCCAATCATATGTTTTGGAAATACACAAGGTGGCATTACATATTATTTCAAATGTGTGGTGCATACTTTTAGGGGCCTGCTGATTTGTTCGCTTTTTATGAAAAAAGTGTTTAACAAATTTTCTCTATAAATTAAAAAATATTCTTTACCTCAGACCGGATACTTCAAATGATTATATAACAATAGTTGCGTACTTTACTTTTTTTCTTTGCATTTCCTTTTTCCACTCATATTCTTTAATTTGTAAATGAAAATGCAAATTTCGATACCATAAACTTTAATACCTTATAAATTTACCATACGATATAGTTTATATTTTCCATAATAAGGAAACTGCAATTACTTCGTCGATTTACAGCGGCACTTAATGCCAAGCACTGTTGCATGGCCATGACAATTATTTTTGAGAACACAAAGAAAAAGTGGTAGAATAGATGGACCCGAAGAGATAATTAAAAAAAAAAATAATAATAATTAAAAAAAATCCACGCCTTATGTTCGACCCTAAAAAAATTTTTTTTAAACCAGTAAGGAATGTAGTAAAGTCGGACTGGGCCGTGATACCCTTCACCACTTTTGTATATTCTACATACGTATCCTAACAGACGTCGCCTTTTCAAAGGAACCTTGACATGCAATTAAATGAACTTAAATCTAAATCTAACCCGATTATCTCGAAACTTAACACACGAGCTATGGTAGGGACAGATTTCCATCTCAAAGGCACGAAAATCCTATATCCTATGGGAGCTAAATCTATCTGAATTAATTTCCACGAAACTTAGCACACATCATTCTAGACTCAATTGAGTACACCATGCAAAATTTCGCGCATATCGAAAGATATATAGGGACTTTGGTGCCCCATTTACATTAAATCGGACGAAAATATATATGTGAGCTATATCAAAATCTGAACTGATTTTCACGAAACTTGGCAAACATCATTCTGGGCCCAATTCAGTGCCCTATGCCAAATTTCGTGCAAATCGAAAGATATGTAGGGACTTTGGGTGCCCAATTTACCCAAAATCGGACGAAACTATATATGAGAGCTATATCTAAATCCGAACCGATGACCAGGAAACTCAACACATATCATTCTAGACTTAATTGAGTGCGCTGTGCCAAATTTCGTGCAAATCGAAAGGTATGTAGGGACATTGGTACATCATTTACCTTAAATCGGACGAATATATATATGGGAGCTATATCTAAATTTTAACCGATTTTCATTAAATTTAACACACATCTTTCTAGACTTAATTTAGTACTCTATGCAAAATATCGTGCAAATTGAAAGATACATAGGGACTTTGGTACACCATTTACCTTAAATCGGACGAAAATATATATGGGAGCTATATCTAAATATGGACCGATTTTCACGAAACTTGGCAAACATCATTCTAGGCTCAATTTAGTACGTTATGTCAAATTTCGTGCAAATCGAACGATATATGGGGACTTTGGTGTCCCATTTACATTAAATTGGCCGAAACTATATATGGGACCTATATCTAAATCTGGACCGATTTTCACGAAAATTGACACACATCATTCCAGACTCAATTGAGTACACCGTGTCAAATTTCGTGCAAATCGAAATATATATAGAGACTTTGGTGCACCATTTACATAAAATCGGACGAAAATATATATGGGAGCTATATCTCTATCTGAACCGATTTCTACGAAACTTAGCACACACCATTCTACACTCAATTCAGTACCCTATGTCAAATTTCGTGCAAATCGAAGGATATGTAGGGACTTTGATGCCCATTTTACCCACAATCGGCACCAGCTTTATCTTAATCTGAACCGATTTTAACGAAACTTAGCACACATCATTCTGGACCTAATTCAGTATCCTATACCAAATTTCGTGTAAATCGAAATATATATAGAGACTTTGGTGCAGTATTAACATAAAATCGGACGAAAATATATATATGAGAGCTATATCTAAATCTGGACCGATTTTCAAAAAACTTAACACACATCTAGACTTAATTGAGTGCACTATGCCAAATTTCGTGCAAATCGAAGGATATGTAGGCACTTTGGTGTCCCATTTCCATTAAATCGGCCGAAACTATATATGGGAGCTATATCTAAATCCGAACCGATTTCCAAAAAACTCAGCTCATATCATTCTAGAGATAATTGAGTGCGCTATTCCAAATTTCGTGCAAATCGAACGATATATAGGGACTTTGGTGCCCCATTTACATTAAATCGGACGAAAATATATATGGGAGTATATCTAAATCTGAACCGATTTTTAGGAAACTTAACACACATCATTCTGGACCTAAATCAGTACCCTATGCCAAATTTCGTGCAAATCGAAAGATATGTAGGGACTTTGGTGCGTCATTTACATTAAATCGGACGAAAATATATATATGGGAGCTATATCTAAATCTGAACCGATTTCCAGGAAATTCAGCACATATCGTTCTAGACTTAATTGAGTGCGCTATGCCGAATTTCGTGCAAATCGAAAGATATATAGGGACTTCGGTACACCATTTACCTTAAATCGGACGAAAATATATATGGGAGCTATATCTAAATCTGAACCGATTTTCATCAATTTCAATAGGGTTCGTATTTGGGCCAAATAAGTGAGCTATGCCAAATTTCATCCAAATCGTATCATAAATTGCGACCTGTACTTTGTTTACAATTTAACATCTACAGACGGACGGACATGCATAAATCGACTCAGAAAGTGATTCTATGCATATTCTCAAAATTAACTATGGGTCTATCTCGTTTCCTTTTGCCTGTTACAAAAATAAGCACAAAGACATAATACCCTGTACCACCACAGTGTGGTGAAAGGTATAAAAATCGACGCCTCTTAGTAACGCCCTAAAATAATTTAAAAAAAAAATCCACGCCTGTTGTTGGCCCTTGAAAAATTTATTTGTTCCTGTATATCTGTCTGCTATTATTATTTTTTTTTATTTCTCAAATAAACAAACCTTGAAAATTCACTTAAAATATTTTCAAAACGTGGCGAAACCATATCCGCAAAAATTAACTAAAATAAATCCTCCCCCACCCGTTGAGTTTCGGGTGTGTATTGTTTATAATTTTTCCCTCAATAAATATTTCTATCGACAGATAATCAAAAAAAAAAAAAAAAAAAAAAACAAAACAAAATGGATTTTGAAATCCAAAAAAAAAAAAAAATTGAAAATTATTTTGAAACGTAATTTCGTCTAAATACCAACCAGCCTCCACACCACCTCTCGAGAATAGGTGGCCATAAAAATAGTTCATTTAAATGCAATGTCATAAATCATTGAATTTTAAGCGGTAAGATTTTTTTTTGCAATAACACGACTAACGGGCTTGTTATCTGTTGGATTGTCTGTCTGTCAGTCAGTCAGTCTGTTAGTCTTCTCTCGGAGTGTCATAAATTACTCATAAAAGTTGCAAGACTTGATGGCTGGCATGCAAATATTGATTTTTATTTTTAATTAAATGGAGGAGATCGGTGGAGGATGCTGGGTAGGAGGGAGAGACCAGAGGAGGAGTATTTAAATTATTGCGTAATATTAAAATAAACTTGTTTCAAAGAGATTTTTTTTTAATTTGAAAATAATACAAAATATCCGACTTCAGATTTTTTTATACCCTTCACCACACTGTGGTACGGGGTATTATGTCTTTGTGCATATGTTTGTAACAGGCAAAAGAGAAACGAGGTAGACCCATGGTTCCTTTTGAGAATATGCAGAGAATCACTTTCTGAGTCGATTTACGAATGTCCGTCCGTCCATCTGTCCATCCATGTATTTTTGTAAACAAAGTACAGGTCGCATTTATGATCCGATTGGGATGAAATTTGGCATAGGTCACTTATTTGGCCCAAGGACGAACCCTATTGAAATTGGGAAAAATCGGTTCAGATTTAGATATAGCTCCCATATATACTTTCGTCAGATTTTATGTAAATGGTGCACCAAAGTCCCTATATTTCGTTCGATTTGCACGAAATTTGGCACAGCGTAATGAGTTAGGTTTAAAATGATGTGTGTTAAGTTTCCTGAAAATCGGTTCAGATTTAGATATAGCCCTCATATATTTATTCGGCCGATTTTATGTAAATGGTGCACCAAGTGCCTGTATATCTTTCGATTTGCACGAAATTTTGTATAGCGTACTATATAAGGACGAGGATGATGTGTGCTAAGTTTCGTAAAGATCGGTTCAGATTTAGATATAGCTCCCATATATACTTTCGTCCGATTTAAGGTAAATGGTGCACCAAAGTCTCTATATATTTTTCGATTTGCACGAAATTTGGCACAGCGTACTAAATTAGGCCTAGAATGACGTACGTGAAGTTTCGTGAAAATCGGTTCAGATTTAGATATAGCTCCCATATATAGTTTCGTCCGATTTAAGGTAAATGGTGCACCAAAGTCCCTAAAAATCCTTCGATTTGCACGAAATTTGGCATAGCGTACTGTATTAAGTTTAGAATTATGTGTGCTAAGTTCCGTGGAAATCGGTTCAGATGTTTATATAGCTCCTCCCATATATAGTTTCGTCCGATTTAATGTAAATGGTGCACCAAAGTCCCTATATATCATTCGATTTGCACGAAATTTGGCACAGCGTAATGAATTAGGTCCAGATTTATGTGTGCTAAGTTTCATGAAAATCGGTTCAGATTTAGATATAGCTCCCATATATATTTTCGTCCGATTTAATGTAAATGGTACACCAATGTTCCTATATATCCATCGATTTACACGAAATTTGACATAGGGTGTTGAATTATGTCTAGAATGATGTGTGTTAAGTTTCCCGAAAATCGGTTCATATTTAGATATAGTTTCTATATCTGACCAAATCAGCCATTTAGTATCGGTTGCAGAATGACATGTTTATGGCTCCAATTTCATTTTACTGGTCCAGCGAGTCTGTTAGGATTCCATCTGTTGAATATACCCAAAGTGGTGAAGGGTATCCTATAGTCGGCTCCGTCCGACTTTACTACTTTCCTTAGTGGTTTATTTTTTAATTTTACCCTGCATTTTTTCCCCGGGGGTCTTTAAGGGGGTAGACGAGGAACACCAGGGCAAATAATAGTTCCATATTTTATACTATGCAAATTTCCGTATGCAATTTGGCCATTTGTGATAGCGAAGTCATATTAAATTATTATAATTACTACGTTTTCCGGTCACTCCAGGGATGGGAGTTATTAAAGGCTACAAAAAAAAAAAATTATAAAATAAATTAAAAAAATTATTAAAAAAAAAATCCCAAAAAAAAATTCTATTAGAAAAAAAATCACAAGAATCGAAAAATAATATTAAGGAGGTCTGCCACAGAGATGGGAAATATTAGGGCGTGCCAATTTTTTTTAATTTTTCAAAAATTTTAAGTGATTATTTATACTCTTTCGAGTCGAGCTTGATGATCTAAATTTTGCAATGAAAAGGAAAGCCAGGAGAAGAACCTACGTACCCACCATTATGCGACGCGTTTCGCCGTTGGTTAAGCGGCTCATCAGACATATTGGGCTATGTGGCTTTACAAAGGTCGTACGTTGATAACTTGTATTTATTCCGCCCTGATGCGCAACTTGCATATGCGAATTAAATTCAAATTTGTCAAAGTTCGACATTTGTCTTCATTCTAGGAACAGTCCTTTTCAAAGCAGATTTTTGTTGTAGCGATGGATAATTAATCCACACACCTACAATTGCTTCAAAAATATGTTGTTTTATTTACGTTACAAAACGTTTCAGAACGGTATTATGGCCATAATAGAATTCGAAAACCAACAACAAAACCAGCAACAACAATGACAATGACAAACAAGTTAACAACAAATTACCTACCCCTCAACACAACAACAACAAAAAACTGTTAATATTGGTAAATAACTTATAAATAGAATTTATTGTTGCTTTCGATGTTGTTAGGAGACGACTGACTGACAAATGTATTGCCTGGGTATTCTGGGTAACAAAAAACGGCAACAACAACAACAATAGGCTTACATATATGCGTGTCATGTCTAACCTTTAAATGTCTGAGACAGACATGTCATCAAAGCGAAATGTTGGGGATTTGAAAACAAAAAATCGAATACAAATAATTGAAAGGCTGCGTAATGGAAATATTTTTGTTGATTGGCAATAAAATTCAAATAAAAAATTGATTGCCTAAAAGTATGCAGCACAATTAAAAAAATATTTTTCGGGGTCTATCAACAGGCGTGGATTTATTTTTAGGAGTTACCCTAAGGCGCGGTTTTTAAAACTTGTTTGGTGTCTATTTGGGGTTACCCTAAGGATTGGAGTTTTTAAAAATTATTTTTAGGAGTAACTCTAAGGTGTCTATTTTAAAATCGGGAATAAAAAATATTTTTGGTATCTATTGAAAAAAAAATTGTTTGTGTATATTTTAAAAAGTGATTTAAAAAAAATATTTTCCTTCCATACGAACATCTGATTAATAACTTATTTTTCTTCTCTTATCATTGCAGGTATGTGACGATATTTCAATTCTAAATGTGATTTTTATTTATTATTGGTAAAGTATTCATAATTGTTGTACTATTTATGAAGATCGGAATATGTCTAGAAGTAAATATAGAGATCATGAAACATTTTCCAAATTATTTTATTAATCCTGTAGGATATTTAGAGACCGTCTGCCTACTGTAAAACAAATTTCGGAGGCCTTTTAAATACCTTCAATGGCCTAGAATTTCTTCGAAGGCTCATGCAAGAGTTTCAAACATTTTTCACTTTTTGAACAACCTTTTCCGACCTCATGTACCTCCTTTGGAAGTACTTTTGATGGCAATAAAAACATACACAGATCATTTATAAATTATAAGATTAGTTCAGACCTTCAGAGGTTTTTTATGTTTCCAAGTTACTTTTTTTAGGCTTAAGATAGCCTCGGAAGACCTTTAAATGCGAAACAAACCCTTCAAAGGTACCCAGTTTACTGCATCTGTCATACAAGACTTTCCGCAGCTTATCTACCCTCGTAAAGACTTTTGTCGTCCATAAGCAACTTTATAAGACCTTTAGAGGCTTTTTACTCCTTCAGCTGTCTTTTATCGTCCTTAAAACACCATTGAGTGACTTATAGATACCATACAAATCCTTCACAAGTCGTCTATCAACTCTAAAATAAGTTTGGCGTTTCACTACCGATCAAAATATATTATTGGAAGTAATTCAAAACCAACTTTTTCAGAACTTTAGAAGTTTGTAAATTTTTGGCCTTTAGATGCTCGTGGATGTCCTCTAGACGTCAAAAGAAGCCTTCACAGGCCGCATATAGAATGTAGAATAGGTTCATAGGTCTCATATCGACCATAATATGCCTTTACAGGACATTTGTCTACCATGCAAAAACCTTCCGAAGCTCATCAACTCCCCAAAGGACTTTAGTCGCCCATAAATAACAGTTTTCAGACCTTCTGAGCCTTCAAATTTTTCGAATGTCTTTTTCGGTCTTTAGATGTCAAAGGAAACCTTCAAAGGTGGCATATTCAATGTAGAATAGGTTCGAAGGTCTCCTATCGACCATAAGATGCCTTTAGAGGTCATTTGTGTACCATTTAAGGTCTCCAAAGCTCATCTAAATCCGCCTACGCCTTGGGTAAACCCCAGATTTTTTTTTTAATTAACGCCTCTTATAGACTTCTTAAAATTAGTTTTTTAAAAAATCCACTCCTCGTACAAAAGACTGAAAATACTTTTTAAAAATCCACGCCTCATATAGACTTCTGAAAATCATTCTTTAAAAAATCCACGCCTCTTATAGACTTCTGAAAATATATTTTTTTTAAATCCACGCGTTGGGTAGATCCCAGAAAATATTCTTTAAAAATTCACACCTCTTGTAGACCCTGAAAATATTTTTAAAAAGTCCACGCCAATTATGGACCCCTGTAAATATTTTTAAAAAATCCACGCCTCATATAAAGGCCTGAAAAATGTTTGTTAATAAATCTACGCCTTTTATTGGTCTTAAAAAGTCAATATAAGTCCCCTATAAAAGACTTTTTTCACTTTCAAAGGCCATCTACAGACAATAACATACCTTGAAGTCCTCAGGATATTTCCATCGACCAAAATAGTCCCTTAGAATATCGTTTACTATGTTGAAAGACCTTCAGAGTCCCTTCAACACACCAAAGACCTTATCGGTGATACGATGCCTTTAAAGTATATGTCTACTCCTTAGAATGTCCTCAGATAATTTCGTGTGACTTCTTCCGAACAAAGTATACCTTCAAAACCCATTTTTTGTCCTGCAAAGACTAAAAGGAATCTGGCAGGCCTTCAATCGACCATATCATGCCTTATAATTGCCATAGAAACCCTTCAGAGGCTTTGTATCGAATATAGATGCCCTTGTGTATACGTTCTAAGCTCTCTTTATAGGTCATTGATCAATCAATTCAAGAACTTCTTTAGCTCCTCAATCGTTTACAGATCTTCTGTCGACTAATGCCACCTTCGTAGGCTTCATATCACCTTCGTTGGACTTATATCGATCTCAAGGCGTCTTTAGAAGGGTCTTATGTATTATAAGGCCTCTAATTTCGTCATTGGCTTCCTATCGACAAAAATGTATTTAAATTTTATATGTTGACCCTATAAAACCCTCAGAAGCATCGTATGTTTTGTACACTTCTTTGTAGACCTTATATCGATCATTAAAATATCTTTAGGCGAACTGTATCTATTGTTCATGACCTTCAGATGTCTTTCGTGATTCCTACGACGTCCTATCACATATAAGATACCATTATAGATCTTTGATTGGTAATGTAAAACCTTTACAGGATTCCCAACTTATATAGAGACCTTTGTAGCTTTCTTATCGATCATTGGAGATCTTCAGAAGCCTTTTATCTGTCGCGTACGACCGTCTGCAGTCTCTCACTTCTTCAAAGCCATTCTGTCGGTCATACGAACCCTTTAAAGGACATTTATTCCCCATAGAAAGACTTCCGATGTCTCCAATTCAATAAATATACCTTTGTAGATCTTCTATCCAATATTTGTCGTATTTTGAAGTTCTTTCTTAGCCGTTCGCTTGCTCAAAGACCTTATATCGATCTTATGATAAGTTTAATGGTGTTTTTATTTCGCAAGAGGGCATTCAGATGTCTCCTATACTTTACAGATGCATTCACAGACCTCCTACTGATCTTAAAGGTTCCTTAAATATTCTTTTATGCCACACACGACCTGTGGATATGTTACAATTCGGCAAAGGCCTTCTATCGATTTTTAGCTACCTTTAAATGCAATTTCTTTTAAATATAGATTTTTCATAGGCCTCATATTGATCGTAAGATATCTTAAGAAGTCCCCTAACAATGATACGAACCCTTTTAACTTCTTCGTAGGCCTTTTAGCGGCCATAATTTAGGTTATTTTTATGTCATAGAAACTTCCATAAGTTTTCTGTCGATTAGAAAATAACCTCTGAGACATTTTATCAAGCAAAATGTACCTTCGCAAATTCCATATTTGAAATATAATACCTGCACAACTATAGCCACCCATCGCAGGGCAGCCACTAAGCCAAATGAAAAATTTCTCAACACAGAAACCATTTAGAGACCTTATTTTGTCCATCAGGCGTTCTCCGGTAGTCTTTCACCCAATAAAAGAAGTTGCTTTCCTTCAAATCGACTTCTCCAATTTCCTGAATCTATCCTGAGACTTTTGATTTAACAAAAATATATTTTTGAAGGTCTATACAAGGCGTGGGTTTTTAAAAAAATATTTTTGAGTGTCTATACAAGGCGTGGGCTTTTAAAAAAATATTTTTGAGGGTCTATACAAAGCGTGAATTTTTAAAACTATTTTAAAAAATATTTTTTAAAGAAATGCTTTTTTTGCTCTCATATTGAAATTCCCCACCTTCCCCCTAAATCATTTTATTATGGCTTCTGTCTGAGTCATATTTCCAAAAATGGAATTATGTCTCGAACAAAGTAACTTATTGCCAATTCAGCAACTATTACATGATTTCGATTTTTTGCAAACTCTTTTGTTCGCTAGCCATTGTTCTGGCTCTAGGTCTTTGCTGAATGAATAAACAGTTAACTAAAAACGTGCCTTATATGACAATAACACCAACAACAAAAAATAATAATAAACAATTTATTAATATTAGCAATGCAGAATATGAACTATCGAGAGAGGGGAAGAGGAGCCCCCTTTTCCCCTCTTCGATCAGATTACAACATATTTGTATAAGAAAACAAAAAATCAATGAAGGGGGTATTGAACTATAATTTGCATAAGCTGAGAAAATGAGATTTTGCCTTGGCTTACTTTGGAAATGCAATCATTTTTTTAAAGGTTCGGGAGATGAGGAGATTTTAAGGGGGCCAGAAATCTTTAGAAGTTTAAATTTTTTATATTTTTAATGAATAATTATTTATGTGACATCGAATGAAATCAATACAATATTTTATTATTAAAAAATACCCCTTAGTTTACGCTGGTAAGCGATATGTCATCAGTTGGTAATGGGTAATGTAATGAGTTGTAATTTCTAAAAATTATTTTTTGAAATAATTTTTAATCAAATTTCATAGAGAATTATTTCAGGAACATACTAAGAGCATTTCTAGTCGAATTTTGTGTAATAATTGTGTTTTAAATTTTTTTTTTGGTTGCTAAGTGCTTACTTTATACCTTACCTACTCGTGAAAAAGACCTTCTTATGGGTTTTATGAAGCTCAAGAGTGCTTCCAATAACAACAAACTCTAGTATTTATTTACGAGGGCAAAATAAATTAAATTATGATGTTTGTATTGTCTTGTTTGGGGAATTACAAGGCTCTAAAAGCCTCAGAATAAATTCGGAAGATCGGAGAGGTAGATTTGAAGGAAAATGACTTGGTTTATTGCGTGAAAGACCACCGAAGAACGTCTGATGCACAATAGAAGGCCTCTAAAGGTGTTCTATGGTGAAAAATTGTCCATCAAACCTAATTTGTTGTTCACTGGCTGCCCTGCCAAAGGTGACTATGGTTCTGCAGGTCTAATATGTCAAATATGGAATTAGCAAAGGTACACTTTTGCTTGCTAAAATGTCTCTGTGGTTATTTCTAATTGCTTAAAAGGCTTATGGAAGTTTCTATAACATAAAAATACCCTATTTAGTAAATTATGGTCGCTAAAAGGCCTACGAGGTAGTGAAATGCCTCTGAAGGGTTTGTATTATTGTTAAGGGACTTCTTAAGGTGCCTTACGATCAATATAAGGCCTGTGAAGGGTATCTACATGATATACGAAGTATCGGAAAACTTTATATTTAAAAAAAAATGCATTTAAAGGTAGCTAAAAATCGATAGAAGGCCTTAACGGTAGAGTAACATATACACAGGCCTTTAAGGAACCCTTAAGATCAGTAGGATGTCTATGAATGCATTGGCAAAGTGTAGCAGGCATCTGAAGGCCCTCTTGAGAAATAAAATCACCATTAAAATTATCATAAACTCGATAAAAGGTCTGTGATGAAGCGAACGGCTAAGAAAGAACTTCAAAATACGACATATATTGGATAGAAGATCTACAAAGGTATATTTATAGAATTAGAGACATCGGAAGTTTTTCTATGGGGAATAAAAGTCCTTTGAAGGGTTCGTATGACTGACAGAATGGATTTGAAGAAGTAAATGGCCTCTGAATTTTTTATGCGACAGATAAATGTCCTCTAAAGATCTTCGATGATCGATCGAGGAAGGCTACAAAGGAATCTATATAAGTTCGGAATCCTGTAAAGGTTTTATATTACCAATCAAAGTTCTATAAAGGTATCTTATAGAATTAATCTTGGGCAAACTTGTTCACTTCAGTGATCGAACGAACTAGATCATTTTTTTAATAGTGAACTAGGTCGTTCACCTCGTTCGTATATCGTTCAAATGGTTATCTAGTTCAATATGCATGACAATTCCAATTAAGTTCTGTTGGACCTTTAAAAAATCCACACCTTGTGGTGGGCCCTTAAAAAATCCACGCCTTGTGGTGGACCTTTAAAAAATCCACGCCTTGTGGTGGACCTTTAAAAAATCCACGCCTTGTGGTGGACCTTTAAAAAATCCACGCCTTGTGGTGGACCTTTAAAAAATCCACGCCTTGTGGTGGACCTTTAAAAAATCCACGCCTTGTGGTGGACCTTTAAAAAATCCACGCCTCGTGGTGAACCTTTAAAAAATATTTTTTAAAAAATCCACGCCTTGTGTAGAGCCTCCAAGCCTTGTGGCGAACCTTTAAAAAAAAACACGAAAAATTAGATCGACAGAAGTCCGTTGAAAGGTTACTTAGGTCATGCATGACACTTCTACTTCTATCGGTGTTGTATGATCGAAAAAAGACCTTCGACGGTATCTGTATGAAACAGAAGATCTCTGACGCGATACTAAAGTCCTTTGAAGGTATCATCAGGTCAACAGAACTCAATTGGAAAAAATCAATTGCTTCTTAACCCTTTCAGTGTTTTTGTCGAATATATTCGACATTTAAATCTCTTTCTTTGCGATTTTTCGGTTATCCTATGTACCGCTACTATTGATGTTTTTGTTTTTGCTGAAAGACAGATGAACCTGGCCGAGGGTGAAAATGAGCATTGCTTCTTTTCCAAACTCTGTGCCTTTATATTATCTTAAATCCAAAATTTTAGATTTTTATTCCGACAAAAAAAAATTTTTTGACACTGAAAGGATTATGGCCTTGTCAGATTTATAAATGACATTTGACGATATTGTATGGTCGAACGAAGGCCTTCGAAGTTATATATATATTGGGTGATCTCTGATCACCTACAAAGGACATAAGTAAACATGTCCTTTGTAGGTATCACCACGTCGTTAGAAGTTCATGATCGATAAAGACATTTTGTGGTCGAAAGAAGTCATTCGAAGGTGTCTCTATATAATGAAGGAGGTATCTGATAGGCTTATGACTGAAGGTCTTACCAGGTCGACAGAAATTCTTTGAGAACTTGAAAGACCTCTGCAAGACCCCGTAAGGAAGACTCACAGACCTTGAAAGTAGTCCTATGACCTAAAAATGACCTCTGTAGCTGTCTACATTACGCTGAAGGCACATGAAGGGATTCTAAGATTTGTTAAATGTAGCAACTGGTCCATTTTAAAACAAATGACTTCTAAACATGCCTTATGACAAATAGAAGACCTTCAAAGGTGTCTGTATCATGTAGGAGGCTTCTGAAGACTTTCTATGCCACAAAAATACACGTTAAAGATATACTATGGTCGATAGAAGTTCTATGGCGAGGCAAAAATGACTCTGAAGGTCTTTCAGTTCAGACAAAGGTTTTCTTTTCTATCATAACATGCTTCGGAAGATTTTATATAATAAATAGAAAACCCTCCGAAGTTCTGCAAAGGAAGGTGGTCGACATTCAAGGAATCGGAAAATATTCTGCAAGTCTTCTGAAGTCTTTCGATGGTATAATGAAGCATTTATCGATAGAAGTGAAGGAAAATCTTTTTAGAAAATTACTAATCCATGCTGTATGTCCGATTACAGACTTCTAAAGATGCTTTATAATATTCGAAAGGACTTCGAAGGTATTTAAGGCATGTGTGAGCTTTCTAAAGGCTATCTATGTGAAAGGAATTTACTTTCAAGGTATTATACGATCAATATATGACTTCTGAATATCTGTAGAAGACCTCATTTAATATTTCTGGTAGTTCTAAGACCTCCGAAGGGTTTTTATAATGAAAATAGGTGTTCGGAAAGTATTTTGTGTCATCTGCAAGTTCTCTGAGGTATACAGAAGTTCTATGCCGCCATGCAAATAGTTTTTTTGTTTTCAATTTCGAACCTTTCCCGATAGAATTCGATTATATATTTTATAAGTCATTACATTATATTTCGAAGTGCTGACCTTTTAATCAAGTTCGCAAGAACAAGTTTTCCCTTCACCTCCAGAGACCACGACCATTACTCCACTCATATGAATTTCTATTTCCGTTTATATGGTCTATGAACTGGTTGACAATTAGGCTGTGGGCGTTCAGTGATTGCTGGCTTAGGCAATCATTTCAATATTTTGTTTAGAGTTTAAGTTTTGAAAAAAAAAATTGTGACAAACTTAGGAAATCTACCTCTCTCCCCCTTCCTGGGTCGTCAAGCCAAGAGCCTAGTATATATCACTCTTGAAGAGTATTACAAAATCGTTCTAATTTTTTTCCTCAGTTTTTCAACTCTGCCAAGAGTTCATGCTGCCTTGCCTGATGGCTTCTATTTGGGTTATGATGCTGCTGAGGTTGTTGCAGCTGATGTTGGCGTTGTTGGTTGGTTGGTCGGCCGATTGATTGGCTGGCTGGTTGCCCGACTGAGGTTGGTACACCACCACCATCTCTAATAGTGTTGCTGAATCTCTTTGTGTGCATTGCAGGAAATACTGTCGTCTCTAATGTGGGTTGTCATGAGAACAAAAAAAAAAAAAAATTGGGTCTATTTAATTTAGCCTGAGAAGTCGTCTTAGTCATGTCTTTTTTCTGCTCAGAAATTTAAATGTCGACTAGATAAAGTTTGTATGACAAAATTAGCGAACTTATTTTTTTTTGTCGTAACACAAGCGGAATTGAAAACAATAGATGGTGATTCACACATACTAATTTTGGTTGACACAAATCATGGGGCAATGTTTGAGACAAACTTGTTGCAGAGCCAAAGATTCAAGTCGAATTTTTTTTGAGGTCCTAATATAGGCTTAGATTTTTTTTTAATATTTTTTGGAGGCTCTACGCAAATATTTCTAAAAATTATTGGAAATTTCTTTCACATTAAATTTTGTTGTAAAATATAAATTGGCTTTCCAGCCGAAGAGGGGTTGGGGGTCGGATGGTCACAAGTCATGTTTGCAACGCATGTGTGAAAAGAAGAGTGGGGAGATTTTTCTTTATAAAAAAAACTATTCAATTCTATTCTTTGGCACTATAATAAGAAAATGGCTTCATAGAAAAGTCTTACGCATTTCTAAAATATTTAGATTGCGCGTACACAGAAGCAGCAGACACACATCTGAATAACATGATCTCATGGTATAGCAATTTCGTTTCAACAATTTTTAAGTACTGAGAAATTGTGTGCGTGCTGGATGCGGAACCGCAATAGCATTTCCCCCCTTTATTTTCAAATGGAGACAGGCAGACAGACAGCCTGAATTAAAATGAAAGGAAAAAAAATTGTTGTTGTTTTAACACAAATGTTCTGTTCTGGTCTTCCGAACGCCACCATCGAGCCACCAGTGGGCAAAATTTCAATATGGGCTGGCTGGCAGCTTCCATGGCCTGCCATTACTTTTCTGCAATGCTGATGAAATGGCAACGTAGCTGACGTTAATATATGTTTTTGTATATCGTATGCAGCAGCAGCAGCCTCTAGCTGGCTGACTGCAGAACAAACACCATGATTATGGTCATTAACACTAGTCATGCTCTTCCCCTGCGAACGGATTTTTGTAATTAGGGTCATATAATAATCATCATCACCATCACGTAGTAATTTTTTCTCTGCAGTTATAAATTACAGCATCCAATGTGGGGTGAGGGTATAGAAATTGGGGCAAGGATTTTTTTTAAATATTTTGAGGGTTAAGAGGCGTGGATTTTTTAAAAAATATTTTTAAGGGTCTATAAGAGGCGTGGATTTAAAAAAAAAAATATTTTTAAGGGTCTATAAGAGGCGTGGATTTTTTTAAAAAATATTTTTCGAGGTCTATAGAAGGCTTGGATTTTCTAAAAAATATTTTTCGAGGTCTATAAGAGGCGTGGATTTTTTAAAAAATATTTTTCGAGGTCTATAAGAGGCGAGGATTTTTTAAAAAAATATTTTTCGGGGTCTATAAGAGTCGTGGATTTTTTAAAAAAAAATTTTCGAGGTCTATAAAAGGCGTGGATTTTTTAAAAAATATTTTTAGAGGTCTATAAGAGGCGAGGATTTTTTAAAAAAATATTTTTCAAGATCTATAAGAAGCCTTGATTTTTTAAAAAAATATTTTTTCGACGTCTATAAGAGGCGTGGATTTTTTAAAAAATATTTTTCGAGGTCTATAAGAGGCGTGGATTTTTTAAAAAATATTTTTCGACGTCTATAAGAGGCGTAGATTTTTTAAAAAATATTTTTCGGGACTTCGCATGGGCGTAGATTTTTTAAAAAATATTTTTCAGGACTTCGCATGGGCGTACATTTTTTAAAAAATATTTTTCGGGACTTCGCATGGGCGTCGATTTTTTAAAAAATATTTTTCGAGGTCTATAGGAGGCGTGGATTTTTTAAAAAAATATTTTTCGAGGTCTATAAAAGGCGTGGATTTTTTAAAAAATATTTTTCGACGTCTATAAGAGTCGTGGATTTTTTAAAAAATAGTTTTCGAGGTCTATGAGAGGCGTGGATTTTTTAAAAAATATTTTTCGACGTCTATAAGAGGCGTGGATTTTTTAAAAAATATTTTTCGAGATCTATAAGAGTCGTGGATTTTTTAACAAATATTTTTCGACGTCTATAAGAGGCTTGGATTTTTTAAAAAATATTTTTCGAGGTCTATAGGAGGCGTGGATTTTTTAAAAAAATATTTTTCGAGGTCTATAAAAGGCGTGGATTTTTTAAAAAATATTTTTCGACGTCTATAAGAGTCGTGGATTTTTTAAAAAATAGTTTTCGAGGTCTATGAGAGGCGTGGATTTTTTGAAAAATATTTTTCGAGGTCTATAAGAGGCGTTGATTTTTTTAAAAGATATTTTTCGAGGTCTATAAGAGGCGTGGATTTTTTAAAAAATAGTTTTCGAGGACTATAGGAGGTGTGGATTTTTTAAAAAATATTTTTCGAGGTCTATAAGAGGCGTGAATTTTATTAAAAAATATTTTTCGACGTCTATAAGAGGCGTGGATTTTTTAAAAAATATTTTTCGACGTCTATAAGAGGCGTGGATTTTTTAAAAAATATTTTTCGAGGTCTATAAGAGGCGTGGATTTTTAAAAATATATTTTTCAATGACTATAAGAGGCGTGGATCTGTTATGGAAAATATTTCAATGACTATAAGAGGCGTGGATTTTTTAAAAAATATTTTTTTAGGTCTATAAGAAGCGTGGATTTTTTAAAAAATATTTTTCGACGTCTATAAGAGGCGTGGATTTTTTAAAAAATATTTTTCGACGTCTATAAGAGGCGTGGATTTTTTAAAAAGTATTTTTCGAGGTCTATAAGAGGCGTGGATTTTTTAAAAAATATTTTTCAACGTCTATAAGAGGCGTGGATTTTTTAAAAAGGTATTTTTCGAAGTCTAGAAGAGTCGTGGATTTTTTAAAAAATATTTTTCGACGTCTATAAGAGGCGTGGATTTTTTAAAAAATATTTTTCGAGGTCTATAAGAGGCGTGGATTTTTAAAAATATATTTTTCAATGACTATAAGAGGCGTGGATTTTTTAAAAAATATTTTTCAATGACTATAAGAGGCGTGGATTTTTTAAAAAATATTTTTCGACGTCTATAAGAGGCGTGGATTTTTTAAAAAATATTTTTCGACGTCTATAAGAGGCGTGGATTTTTTAAAAAATATTTTTCGAGGTCTATAAGAGGCGTGGTTTTTTTAAAAAATATTTCTCGAGGTCTATAAGAGGCGTGGATTTTTTTAAAAAATATTTTTCGAGGTCTATAAGAGGCGTGGATTTTTTAAAAAATATTTTTTGAGGTCTATAAGAGGCGTGGATTTTTTTAAAGAATATTTTTTGAGAGGCGTGGATTTTTTAAAGAATAGTTTTTGGACGTCTATAAGAGGCGTGGATTTTTTAAAATATATGTTTCGAGGTCTATAAGAGGCATGGATTTTTTAAAAAATATTTTTTGAGGTCTATAAGAGGCGTGGATTTTTTAAAAAATATTTTTCAATGACTATAAGAGGCGTGGATTTTTTAAAAAATATTTTTCGACGTCTATAAGAGGCGTGGATTTTTTAAAAAATATTTTTCGACGTCTATAAGAGGCGTGGATTTTTTAAAAAATATTTTTCGAGGTCTATAAGAGGCGTGGTTTTTTTAAAAAATATTTCTCGAGGTCTATAAGAGGCGTGGTTTTTTTAAAAAATATTTCTCGAGGTCTATAAGAGGCGTGGATTTTTTTAAAAAATATTTTTCGAGGTCTATAAGAGGCGTGGATTTTTTAAAAAATATTATTCAAGGACTATAAGAGGCGTGGATTTTTTAAAAAATATTTTTCAAGGACTATAAGAGGCGTGGATTTTTTAAAATATATGTTTCGAGGTCTATAAGAGGCATGGATTTTTTAAAAAATATTTTTTGAGGTCTATAAGAGGCGTGGATTTTTTAAAAAATATTTTTCAAGGACTATAAGAGGCGTGGATTTTTTAAAATATATGTTTCGAGGTCTATAAGAGGCATGGATTTTCTAAAAAATATTCTTCGAGGTCTATAAGAGGCGTGGATTTTATTAAAAAATATTTTTCGAGGTGTATAAGAGGCGTGAATTTTATTAAAAAATATTTTTCGACGTCCATAAGAGGCGTGGATTTTTTAAAAAATATTTTTCGAGGTCTATAAGAGTCGTGGATTTTTTAAAAAATATTTTTCGAGGTCTATAAGAGGCGTGAATTTTATTAAAAAATATTTTTCGAGGTCTATAAGAGGCGTGGATTTTATTAAAAAATATTTTTCGACGTCTATAAGAGGCGTGGATTTTTTAAAAAATATTTTTCGACGTCTATAAGAGGCGTGGATTTTTTAAAAAATATTTTTCGACGTCTATAAGAGGCGTGGATTTTTTAAAAAATATTTTTCAAGGACTATAAGAGTCGTGGATTTTTTAAAAAATATTTTTCAAGGGCTATAAGAGGCGTGGATTTTTTAAAATATATGTTTCGAGGTCTATAAGAGGCATGGATTTTCTAAAAAATATTCTTCGAGGTCTATAAGAGGCGTGGATTTTATTAAAAAATATTTTTCGAGGTGTATAAGAGGCGTGAATTTTATTAAAAAATATTTTTCGACGTCCATAAGAGGCGTGGATTTTTTAAAAAATATTTTTCGAGGTCTATAAGAGTCGTGGATTTTTTAAAAAATATTTTTCGAGGTCTATAAGAGGCGTGAATTTTATTAAAAAATATTTTTCGAGGTCTATAAGAGGCGTGGATTTTATTAAAAAATATTTTTCGACGTCTATAAGAGGCGTGGATTTTTTAAAAAATATTTTTCGACGTCTATAAGAGGCGTGGATTTTTTAAAAAATATTTTTCGACGTCTATAAGAGGCGTGGATTTTTTAAAAAATATTTTTCGACGTCTATAAGAGGCGTGGATTTTTTAAAAAATATTTTTCGAGGTCTATAAGAGGCGTGGATTTTTTAAAATATATTTTCGAGGTCTATAAGAGGCGTGGATTTTTTAAAAAATATTTTTCGACGTCTATAAGAGGCGTGGATTTTTTAAAAAATATTTTTTGAGGTCTATAAGAGGCGTGGATTTTTTAAAAAATATTTTTTGAGGTCTATAAGAGGCGTGGATTTTTTAAAAATATTTTTCGAGGTCTATAAGAGGCGTGGATTTTTTAAAATATATTTTTAGGGGTCACTAAGAGGCGTGGATTTTTTAAAAAAATTTAATTTTTAGTAATTTTTTCTCTGCAGTTATAAAATACAGCATCCAATGTGGGGGGAGGGTATAGAAATTGGGGCAAGGTTTTTTTTTAAATATTTTGAGGGTTAAGAGGCGTGGATTTTTTAAAAAATATTTTTCGATGTCTATAAGAGGCGTGGATTTTTTAAAAAATATTTTTCGAGGTCTATAGGAGGCGTGGATTTTTTAAAAAATATTTTTCGAGGTCTATAAAAGGCGTGGATTTTTTAAAAAATATTTTTCGACGTCTATAAGAGGCGTGGATTTTTTAAAAAATATTTTTCGAGGTCTATAAGAGGCGTGGATTTTTTAAAAGATATTTTTAGGGTTTACTAAGAGGGGTGGATTTTTTAAAAAATAATTTTCGAGGTCTATAAGAGGCGTGGATTTTTTAAAAAATATATTTTTAAGGGTCTATATGAGGCGTGTATTTTTTAAAAAATAATTTTCTATGTCTATAAGAGGCGAGGATTTTTTAAAAAATATTTTTCGAGGTCTATAAGAGGCGTGGATTTTTTAAAAAAAATATTTTTCGAGGTCTATAAGAGGCGTGGATTTTTTAAAAAATATTTTTCGAGGTCTATAAGAGGCGTGAATTTTTTAAAAAATATTTTTCAAGGTCTATAAGAGGCGTGGATTTTTTAAAAATTAATTTTAAGGGTCTAACAAGGTTGTTATAATTTTTTCCAAGAACTTTTCGGATCATCCTCGTCATTTAATATTTCCGAGCCATGTTTTTGCCCCTCCAAGAACCATTCTCAGGGCAACAACATTTATTGCTCTTGCTCTGGTTTCATCAATACCAGTGGTTTATTTTTGCCTTTGCAAAATTTTAGTTTTGCATCGAGTGTGCTGCCGTTGGTGGTCGGGTGTCCGAGTAATAAATTGGTCTGTGCATAGTTGCATTCCAAAAAAAAAAAACTATAACATTTACAACAAAGACAAAAGCAACAACAACTAGACAGCAATGGGAAAAAAATGCTGCTGCTGACATGGACAATATCTAAACGGCGGCGGGCAATGAACTCTCAGGGTGGATATAATTTTTATTACGATGAGGAGGGGTTATACCCCTCAACTAAAAACATGGCAATGCATCAAATTTGATGTAAGAGAGTAAAAAATGACACACATTTTTTAGAAAATTTTTGAAACAAATTTAATGGCATCTTATGGTGACCGATCATCCCAAAAACACGTCATCGACAAATCGTAGACCAAAATTTATTTTTATGTCATTTCACAGTTTTAAACCAAATTTATATCTTAAATGGTATCCGTCATCATAGTGAAATCATTATTTCGAAATTCAAAACAACAACAACAACTAAAATTGGATATCATATTCATCAAAGCTGTGGTGTTAATAAATTAACACATCCCCACCCACGCCGCACATCTCATGTGACCCTGACTCAATATTAAACAAAAATAATTTAATTAATTATTTCCTCAATTAATTAATTATGGCAACGGGTTTGAAATTTGAACTATGACATGATTAAATAATTTTAGAATATTTAAATAGAAAAAATAAAAATTACATAAAAATATCTGAGAGAGTGATATCAGAATTATAAAAAAAATCTACGCCTTGTGTAGAGCCTTGTAGAGACTCCACGCCTTGTAGAGACTCCCGAAAAAATATTCTTTAAAAATCTACGCCTTGTGTAGAGCCTTGTAGAGACTCCACGCCTTGTAGAGACTCCCGAAAAAATATTCTTTAAAAATCTACGCCTTGTGTAGAGCCTTGTAGAGACTCCACGCCTTGTAGAGACTCCCGAAAAAATATTCTTTAAAAATCTACGCCTTGTGTAGAGCCTTGTAGAGACTCCACGCCTTGTAGAGACTCCCGAAAAAAATATTCTTTAAAAATCTACGCCTTGTGTAGAGCCTTGTAGAGACTCCACGCCTTGTAGAGACTCCCGAAAAAATATTCTTTAAAAATCTACGCCTTGTGTAGAGCCTTGTAGAGACTCCACGCCTTGTAGAGACTCCCGAAAAAATATTCTTTAAAAATCTACGCCTTGTGTAGAGCCTTATAGAGACTCCACGCCTTGTAGAGACTCCCGAAAAAATATTCTTTAAAAATCTACGCCTTGTGTAGAGCCTTGTAGAGACTCCCGAAAAAAATATTCTTTAAAAATCTACGCTTTGTGTAGAGCCTTGTAGAGACTCCACGCCTTGTAGAGACTCCCGAAAAAAATATTCTTTAAAAATCTACGCTTTGTGTAGAGCCTTGTAGAGACTCCACGCCTTGTAGAGACTCCCGAAAAAAATATTCTTTAAAAATCCACGCCTTGGATAGGTCTCCCAAAGATAGGTCTCCCTGTAGAGCCTTCGAAAAAATATTCTTTAAAAATCCACGCCTTGGATAGGTCTCCCAAAGATAGGTCTCCCTGTAGAGCCTTCGAAAAAAATATTCTTTAAAAAATCCACGCCTTGGATAGGTCTCCCTGTAGAGCCTTCGAAAAAATATTCTTTAAAAACCCACACCTTGGATAGGTCTCCCTGTAGAGCCTTCGAAAAAAATATTCTTTAAAAAATCCACGCCTTGGATAGGTCTCCCTGTAGAGCCTTCGAAAAAATATTCTTTAAAAACCCACACCTTGGATAGGTCTCGCTGTAGAGCCTTCGAAAAAATATTCTTTAAAAAATCCACGCCTTGGATAGGTCTCCCTGTAGAGCCTTCATAAAAATATTCTTTAAAAAATCCACGCCTTGGATAGGGCCTTCATAAAAATATTCTTTAATAAAACCACGCCTTGGATAGGGCCTTCATAAAAATATTCTTTAAAAAATCCACGCCTTGGATAGGTCTCCCTGTAGAGCCTTCATAAAAATATTCTTTAAAAAATCCACGCCTTGGATAGGTCTCCCTGTAGAGCCTTCATAAAAATATTCTTTAAAAAATCCACGCCTTGGATAGGTCTCCCTGTAGAGCCTTCATAAAAATATTCTTTAAAAAATCCACGCCTTGGATAGGTCTCCCTGTAGAGCCTTCATAAAAATATTCTTTAAAAAATCCACGCCTTGGATAGGTCTCCCTGTAGAGCCTTCATAAAAATATTCTTTAAAAAATCCACGCCTTGGATAGGTCTCCCTGTAGAGCCTTCATAAAAATATTCTTTAAAAAATCCACGCCTTGGATAGGTCTCCCTGTAGAGCCTTCATAAAAATATTCTTTAAAAAATCCACGCCTTGGATAGGTCACCCTGTAGAGCCTTCATAAAAATATTCTTTAAAAAATCCACGCCTTGGATATGTCTCCCTGTAGAGCCTTCGAAAAAATATTCTTTAAAAAATCCACGCCTTGGATAGGTCTCCCTGTAGAGCCTTCGAAAAAATATTCTTTAAAAATCCACGCCTTGGATAGGTCTCCCAAAGATAGGTCTACCTGTAGAGCCTTCGAAAAAATATTCTTTAACAATCCACGCCTTGGATAGGTCTCGCTGTAGAGCCTTCGAAAAAATATTCTTTAAAAACACCCACCTTGGATAGGTCTCGCTGTAGAGCCTTCGAAAAAATATTCTTTAAAAACACCCACCTTGGATAGGTCTCGCTGTAGAGCCTTCGAAAAAATATTCTTTAAAAACACCCACCTTGGATAGGTCTCCCTGTAGAGCCTTCGAAAAAATATTCTTTAAAAACACCCACCTTGGATAGGTCTCGCTGTAGAGCCTTCGAAAAAATATTCTTTAAAAACCCACACCTTGGATAGGTCTCGCTGTAGAGCCTTCCAAAAAAATATTCTTTAAAAATCCACGCCTTGTGTATAGCCTTCGAAAAAATATTCTTTAAAAATCCACGCCTTGTGTAGAGCCTTCGAAAAAATATTCTTTAAAAATCCACGCCTTGGATAGGTCTCCCTGTAGAGCCTTCGAAAAAATATTCTTTAAAAATCCACGCCTTGGATAGGTCTCCCAAAGATAGGTCTCCCTGTAGAGCCTTCGAAAAAATATTCTTTAAAAATCCACGCCTTGGATAGGTCTCCCAAAGATAGGTCTCCCTGTAGAGCCTTCGAAAAAATATTCTTTAAAAATCCACGCCTTGGATAGGTCTCCCAAAGATAGGTCTCCCTGTAGAGCCTTCGAAAAAATATTCTTTAAAAACACCCACCTTGGATAGGTCTCGCTGTAGAGCCTTCGAAAAAATATTCATTAAAAACCCACACCTTGGATAGGTCTCCCTGTAGAGCCTTCGAAAAAATATTCTTTAAAAATCCACGCCTTGGATAGGTCTCCCTGTAGAGCCTTCGAAAAAATATTCTTTAAAAATCCACGCCTTGGATAGGTCTCCCTGTAGAGCCTTCGAAAAAATATTATTTAAAAATCCACGCCAAAGATAGGTCTCCCTGTAGAGCCTTCGAAAAAATATTCTTTAAAAATCCACGCCTTGGATAGGTCTCCCAAAGCTAGGTCTCCCTGTAGAGCCTTCGAAAAATATTCTTTAAAAATCCACGCCAAAGATAGGTCTCCCTGTAGAGCCTTCGAAAAAATATTCTTTAAAAATCCACGCCTTGGATAGATCTCCCTGTAGAGCACTAATGCACAAAATAGTACGATAGCGGTGATGGCTAAACACGAATTCCCTTTTTTCTCTCTTCGCCAGTCATTTTTGAATGGGATCTCTCACTTACGCTCCCACACACTTACTCTCAATTTAATTCCGTTCAACTCTGCTGTAGAGCCTTCGAAAAAATATTCTTTAAAAATGCACGCCTTGAAAAGGTCTCCCAAAGTTAGGTCTCCCTGTAGAGCCTTCGAAAAAATATTCTTTAAAAATCCACGCCTTGGATAGGTCTCCCTGTAGAGCCCTCGAAAAAATATTCTTTTAAAATCCACGCCTTGTAGAGACTCCCGAAAAAATATTCTTTAAAAATCCACGCCATGTAGAGACTCCCGAAAAAATATTCTTTGAAAATCCACGCCTTGGGTAGAGCTTTCGAAAAAATATTCTTTGAAAATCCACGCCTTGTAGAGACTCCCGAAAAAATATTCTTTAGAAATATCACGCCTTGTAGATACTCCCGAAAAAAAATATTCTTTAAAAATCCACACCTTGTGTAGAGCCTCCAAAAAATAATTCTTAAAAATCCAGGCCTTTTGGAAGTACCCCAGATTTGTTTCTTAAAAAATCCACGCATTTGAAAGCGTTGAAGCCCATAGGAAGCACTTTTTCACCAGTAGGTAATGGGTAAGGTAATAGGTATCTCAAAAAACCGGTATTTAATTAGCCGTATTGGTAGCTTATGTCAAGGACAAAATGGACATAGTCATGCTAAAATAAACATTTATAAATTATCTTGCTAAAAAATAATTAAATAGACCCAAGTCATTACTTTATACCTTACCAACTGATGACATATCGTTTACAAGAGAAATCTAAGTGATATTTCGGCATGTAAGGTATAATTTATGGTTTACAGAAGACTCAGAAATCGATTAGATTTTTGATTAGGCTTTGATGGCGCTTCAAAAAATATTCTTTATTTTTTTTAATTTTCGCCATATATAGCTTTGAAGCCCATAGGAAGCACTTTTTCATGTGTATGTAATGGGTAAGGTAATAGGTATATGAAATAATCGGTATTTTTTTAGACTTATTGGTAGCGAATGTTGGGGATAGCATAGAGTTAACTAGACATATATAAACCATTGTGAAATATCTTCCAAAATTACTTTAAAAAATAATTAAATGGGCACATGTGATTACTTTATACCTTACCAACTGATGACATATCGCTTACCAACGGAAACTAAGGGGTATTTCGGCATAGAAGGTATCATTTGTGGTTTACAGAGGATTCAGGAATCGATTAGAAATGTGATAAGGCTTTGATAGAGGTTCAAAAAAATTTCTTAATTTTTTATTGACAAAATCTTTGCCTTCTAGAGCGTTGAAGACCAAAGGAAGCACTTTTTCATGTGTATGTAATGGGTAAGGTAATAGCTTTATGAAAAATTCTGGTATTTTAATTGTCTTATTGGTAGCTTATGTTATGGATAGCATCAATATAAATAATTGTGAAATATCTTGCAGAATTATTTCAAGAAAATACTGAATTAGGCAAAAGTAATTACTTTAGACCTTACCAACTGATGCCATATCGTTTACCAGGGGAAACTAAGGGGTATGGGGGCATATGAGGTATCATTTATGGTTCACAGAGGATTCAGGAATCGATTGAATAAGTGATTTTCAATTTATTTGGGACTTCAGAAAAAATCCATGCCTTATGCTGCAGTCCTTCTAAAAATAGTTTTTAAATGTATGCCCTTTAAAGGTCTCTCAAAAATATTCTTTAAAAATCCTCGCCTTTTTAAGCACCAAAACAATATTGTTTTAAGATCTATGCTTCATATAGGTTCTCAAAAAAAAAAAAAAAAAAAAATTACAAATTTAAAAGTCCTCAACGATGTGTCCCTAAGAATCACCTTTTCATGTGTATGTAATGGGCAAGGTAATAACTTAAAAATCGGATTTTTTTTTGCATTTTTAAGTAATCATTTCGAAGTCAGAATTGGTTTAGGCATGCTAAAATATACATTTTTCAAATATCTTGCAGAATTACTTTAGAAAATAATTAAATGGGTACAAGTGATTACTTTATACCTTACCAACTGATGACATATCGTTTACCAGGGGTATAGGGACATATGAGTTATCATTTATGGTTTGCAGAGGATTCAGGAATTGATTGAATTAATTTGGGACTTCAGAAAATATTCTTAAAAAAAATTAATTATGTACAGGTACTTACTTTACACCTTACCAACTGATGCCATATCGTTTACCAGCGGAAACTAGGGGGTATTTCGGCATATAAGGTATCATTTTTGGTCTACCGAGGATTCAGGAATCTATTAAATAATTTATTTTGAATATAGTGAGATTTCAAACAATTTTTTCTTGAAAAAATTCCCGCATATGACAGTGAAAAAAATATTTTTAATTAAAATATAGTTAGCTAGTTGATAAGTTTTATTTTTATTTATTCATTATATCTATTATCTAGTAGATAAGATATCGTAATTAAAAAAATAGGGTCTCAGCAATTTGACGAAAATAACGTTCATCAATTTGATTTGTTTGCATTTTCTTTATCAGAAACAATGTTCGAATGGGGAGACGACTCTGTTGTCGATTCTCAGTGGGGCCAATGTAAAATTCATTTTGTCCTTGACTTTGAAAATGAAAACGAGACAAATACTGAAAAATCAAGAAAATATAAAAATAAAATAAATATTTTTAGAAGCAAATGAAAATAAAAACAAAGAAATACGACATCACTGTCTCGAAGATATTGGCAGGCGATTCTTGTGACAATCGTCTGGCATTTCTTTTGAATAAAATATTTTTTTTGTTAAAGAATGAAATATTTTCGAATGGGAAATTTATTTTCAATGAAGCTGAAACCCATTCACAAAAAATCGCAAAAAGAAAAAATAATCCTCAACCTCAAAAAAATTTAAAAATGAGTCTCCGATTCCGATTCTCCTCCAATAGTTTCTCTGAAGAGAACCCTTAGACGAGAGCAATCTTTCGGCTTCCTTGCCTCTTGAATTTGTTTATTATTCCAATATTCATGTCTGACGTATAAAGAATATTCACGTCAGTCGAACCCACAGCGCCCACGCTTTCCTGTCTTCTTTGCACTTAGAGAGAGACGTCATCACCTGCCTCAGAAATTTTGTATTCTGAAAAAAAAACTCAGAATTGTTTCTATGCCAATATTTTTTTTTCACTATTCTTCAATTTGAATATTCGTCTCTGCTTTTTGTTTTAGAATTTTTTTCTGCAGACAACTACAACAACAACAACTACGCAATTTTTCAATTGATTTTATTTCAACATTCACCGTTTGGCATTCTGCAATTACTGCCTCTAACCCACTTCCATGTTATTTGAAATGAAAATGAAAAAAAAAAACGCATAAGAAAAACCCACTCAAAATATTTTTATTGCTTCTGAGAATTAAGGTGAGAAGAAGAAGAGAGGGGATTTGGGGAAAAAATTATTTTATTGGTACTTTATAAAATGTGTGGATTTTTTGGGTAACTTTTGCATGACTTGGATTTTTTAGAAATATTTTTTCAAGGGTCAATAAAACCAAAAATTGAATTATCTAATCGTTTCCTGAGGCTTCTGTAAATAAAAACTGATAGCTTATATGCCAAAATACCCCTTAGTTTCCCCTGGTAATCGATATGTCATCAGTTGGTAAGGTATAAAGTAATCACTTGTACCTAATTCAGTATTTTCTTGAACAAGTTCGGCAGGATTTTTCGCAATTATTTATATTTATCTGGCTAACAGGATGCTATCCCTAAAATAAGCTACGACGACCTTACCTTACCTTACCCATTACATACACATTAAATAGTGCTTACTATGGTCTTCAACGCTCTGGAAGGTGTAGATTTATTTTAGAAAAAATACGATTTTTTTGAAGCGCCATCAAAGTCTTTCGTTTTATCTAATCCTTTCCTTAGGCTACTGTAAACCAAAATTCATACCTTATATGCCGAAATACCTCTTAGTTCCCGCTGGTAACCAATATGTCATCAGTTGGTAAGGTGTAAAGTAATCACTTGTCCCTAATAAATTATGTTTTTAAGTTATTTCTGAAAGATATTTTATAATTGCATATTTTAGGATGACTACATCGATACTGACATCGAAATGGCTTATTGAAAATGCAAATAAAATCGCATTTATTTTTTTAAGTTATTACCTTACCCATTACACGCACATGAAAAAGTCATTCTTATGGCTAAATCGTTGACGATTTTTAACTTGTCATTTTTTTTTTGAGGATCTATATGAAGCATAGATGTTAAAACAATATGGTTTTTGGTGCCTAAAAAGACGAGGATTTTTAAAAAAATATTTTCGAAAGACCTTTAAAGGGCATGGATTTAAAAAAAAAGATTTTTAGAAGGTCTAGAGAAGGCATGGATTTTTTCAAGAATATTTTCTAAAGTTTCAAATAAATTCAAAATCACTTATTTAATCGATTCTTGAAGCCTCTGTAAACCATGAATGATGCCTCATATGCCCTATAACCCTTAGTTTTCGCTGTTAAACGATATGTCATCAGTTGGTAAGGTATAATGTAATTACTTGTACATAATTTTTTGAAGTCCCAAATAAATTCCAAATCACTTTTTTAATCGATTTCTGAATCCTCTGTAAACCATAAATGATACCTTATATGCCGAAATACCCCCTCGTTTCCGCTGGCAAGCGATATGTCATCAGTTGGTAAGGTATAAAGTAATTACTTGTTCCTAATTCAGTATATTCTTGATGTAGTTCTGCAAGATTTTTTATAAATGTTTCAAAAATATTTTGCGAAACCAATGCTGTCCATAACATAAACTACCAAGAAGGCTAACAAAATATCGGAATTTCCAATTCCTATTACCTTACCCCTTACATATACATGAAAAAGAGCTTCTTATGGATTTCGACGCCCTTTTTTCAAAAAAAAAAAAAAATCATTTTTCGAAGCGCCATCAAAGCCTATTCTTTAATCTAATCGATAGGCCTTCCAAAAATATATTTTTAAAAATCCAGGCCTGGCTAGGCCTTCCAAAAAATATTTTTTAAAAATCCAGGCCTGGATAGACCTTCTACTTAGTTGGCTTGTGACAGAACTTTCGTTCCATAAGCCGAGCTTAAAGAAGATTTCCAGGCGCGTCAGTCTTTTGCGCAGTTTTTCCAATTTTAAAGGCCATTTTCGGCAATGTTGTCTTCAACTTGATCATTCCATCGTATTCGTGCATTCCCCTTCTGCGTGAACCATCACCTGGTTCGCTTTTATATGCCTTCTGGGCTGGAACATCTTCATTCATTCTCACAACATGACCTAGCCAACATAGTTGCTGCAGCTCAATACGTCTAACAATGTCGATGTCCGAGAATAACTGGTAAAACTCATGATTCATTCGACGGCGATATCCAACGTCAACACAGATCGGGCCATAGATCTTTCGGAGAATTTTTCTCTCAAATCCAAGAGCTGACTCATTTGCTGGAGCAAGTACCCATGCTTCAGATCCATATAATAGCACGGGTGGTATCACCGTTTTGTAGACTGTGAGTATGGTCTGGCGGGAGGTGGCCTTGCTTTTGAGTGGTTTGCTCAGACCATAGTAGCATGGGTTGGCCATCTCTATCCTTCTCCGAATTTCAAATCGGATGTCATTCGTTTTATTTATGGCGATACCAAGGTATATAAAATCTTTGACTACATCGAAGCTGTAGTTCTCTGTAGTTCCACAGTTGGTCCGAGTCTGTTGGGCGTCTTGCGCGTTGATACCATCAGCTTGGTCTTCTCGCCGTTTACTGCCAGACCCACTTTGGCAGACTTCTTCTCCATTTGTTCAAAGGTGGCTGTTATCTCTCGCAATGTTCCACCCATTATATCGATGTCATCGGTGTAGGGGAGTAACTGGTGTTGTTTGGTGTACAGAGTGTCATTTCTGTTCCCCTTTGGCTCTCGTATGACCTTTTCCAACAGGATGTTAAACAGGTCACACGACAAACTATCACCTTGTCTGAATCCTCGTGCGGTATTAAAACGCTCCGAGAGGTCGTTTCCGACTTTAACTCTTGACCTTGTGCCAGTTAAAGTTATCCCGAATTAATTTTGCAGGAATGTCAAACGCAGACATGGCTTTATACGCCTCTGAAGGGTGCGGCTTTATAGTCGACGAATAGATGAAATGTGTCGATGTGTTTTTCGTGGGTTTTTTTCCATGATTTGGCGCAGAGTGAAAATCTGGTCAATGGTGGATTTGCCAGGTCTGAAGCCACATTGGTATGGTCCAATAATGTCATTGACCATTGGTTTCAGTCGTTCACACAGCACGCTGGATAGCACTTTATATGCGATGGGAAGAAGGCTAATTCCTCTATAGGTGGCACATATCGTCTTGTCTCCTTTTTTGTGCACGGGACACAGGATGCTGAGGTTCCAATCATTGGGCATGCTTTCCTCTAGCCAAATTGTGCTAATCAGCTGGTGATTGCTCCTGACCAGCATCTGAGCACCAGTCTTGAATAGTTCGGCTGGTAACTCACCTGCTGATTTATTATTTTTCAGCCGATTGATTGCTATTCTGACCTCATATTGGCTAGAGTGTATACCACTCTATACCGTCATCTATTATTGGTTCTGGGGTATCCTCTTCATCGCCACTATTTAGTACCAGAAGTTTTTCAAAGTGCTCCTTCCAGATGCTCCGCACTCTGTCTGTATCTGTCACCAGGCTTCCTTCTTTATCTCTACAGGAGAATGTGCCTGCGCCAAAGACTTCAATTTGGGGTTTTACCCGTTGGTAGAATTTTCGGACTTCATTCTGACTCCTGTACATCTCGATTTGCTCACGCTCACGTTTTTCTTGCTCTTGTATTGTAAATGACTATTTTTTGAAGGACTATTTTTGGGAGCCCTTCTTAATTTGGGGCTTTTTAAGAATATTTGTAGAGGTCTTATGAGGGTCTGGGGATTATCAAGAAATTTTTGGGGTTTTAAGGGTTTCGGATATTTATAACCTACACAACTATCTTGTCAGGGTATTATAGTTTTGTGCAGCTTCAAAAGTTTGAAACGCCGAGACCCACCTTGAAGTATACCGATCGTCATATCTCGACTAGCTGAGTCGATCTAGACATGTGTGTCCCTCGGTCCGTCTGTCCATTGTAATTTGCAAAAACACGATACAGGCCACAGTTATGGACCAATCCTCACGAAATTTTGCATG
Organism: Musca vetustissima; assembly: GCF_032173495.1. Taxonomy (NCBI): domain Eukaryota; kingdom Metazoa; phylum Arthropoda; class Insecta; order Diptera; family Muscidae; genus Musca; species Musca vetustissima. The sequence goes on along the minus strand of NW_026873158.1, from coordinate 99,876 downwards.
TAGGATGGGTTCTGGCCAATGAAGACCCCTATTGTTTTTGTTAAATATCGGTTAATATTTCGGGGATGAAATGAAACAATAAATTTTTGTCAGTTTTTCTGGTCGCTCCAGAGGCCGCAATTATGGCCCAAACACCGCGAATTTTTACATGGAGAAGGGGATCGGACCAAAGAATAAGCATGCCTGTTTTGATAAAGATCGGTCAATATTTAGCAGGTCAAATAGACCCTGACTTTCATGTGAAAAATGACAAAATTTGTATTCTATAGCGTATATATATACCCCTGAAGGACATAGACCCGAGAAGTTGATATTATATCCAAGAGGAGTGGTTGACCTTTAAATTAAGACCAAATATATTGTTGTATGTCCTCGGATGTGGCAGTAAAATATTTACAGGTATATCCGTATTCGTATATTATTTAGTAACCCATTATTACTCTAGAGAGGGGAACTATAGCGCTGATCGTTTTGAAATGTTCCAGTTATGGTCAAGGACAACGCCTATAATTTTCAGTGATGATCAGATAATAATTTTGGAATGAAACTTAATTTAATGTTCTCTAAAAATTCCGAATACTAATAGGCTTCCAAAAACATGTTCTTTAAAAATCTTAGAAGTATTCATTAAAAACTCCCTCTAAGCCTTATAAGACCAACAAAAAATATTTCTAAAAAAATACCAAGGGTCTGGAAGACATCCAAAAAAATATTTTTTTTAAAAATCTCGCACCCTTTTAAGTCCTCCAAAAAATATTCTATAAAAATCCCAGAAGTTTCTAAGAGCCCAAAAATAATATTCATTAAAAATCTCAGACCCTTAGAAAACCTCTAAAAAATATTTCAAAAAAAAAAAAGAAAACACCAACGATCCGGTGGACCTCAACAAATATTTTTGTTTAATCTCAGACCCTCATAAGTCACTTAGAAAATCCTTGGCCCTTCTAAGACATTCGAAAAAATATGCTTTAAAAAAAATCAAGATCCTCATACGAATCTAAAAAAATATTTTTTTTTAAAATCCGACTTCCTTATATAACCTCCAAAAAATATCCCTTAAAACCCAGAACCTTTTAATACCTCCAAAAAATGTTTCCTAAAAATCTCAGACTCTTTTGAGACCTCTAACAACTATTCTTTAAAAATCCGACACACTTATAAAACCTTATAAGTCTTCCTAAATTATGCTTCAAAAATTTCACACCCTTATTTTTTGTGTTATTTTCGAGTCGATCTATAGACCACAAATGAAAGCTGAACATCACAACACAACCCACGGTGATGGGAATCTGGACAATAGCTGTACTGTCAGTGTAAGGAAGAGGTGCTGTTTACCTCTAATCGGGCAAGAGGTTGCAAATATCACGAAATATTGCCCAGGCTCGGAATAAATATCCGCAGAAAATTTGAGTTCCATGGTAGTTGTGTAGGGTATCTATGGTCGGCCCCGTCCGACTATACTGCTCCGCTCACTGCTTAAGGATTTTTAGGGAATTTTTTTTTTTGGAAGGCCTATCCAAGGTGGATGTTTTAAGAATATTTTTTTCGAAGGTCTATCCAAGGCGTGGATGTTTTAAGAATATTTTTTCGAAGGCCTATCCGAGGCGTGGATGTTTTAAGAATATTTTTTTCGAAGGCCTATCCAAGGCTTGGATTTTAAATTAATATTTTTTCGGCATTCTATCGAAGGCGTGGATTTTTAATGCATATTTTTTTCGGGAGTCTTTCCAAGGCGTGGATTTTTAAAGGATATTTTTCGGGAGTCTACACAAGGCGTGGATTTTTAATGAATATTTTTTCGGCATTCTATTCAGGCGTGGATTTCTAAAGAATATTTTTTTAGAAGGGGCCTACCCAAGGCGTGGATAGGCCACTTTTAAAGAATATTTTTTTCGGGAGTCTATCCAAGGCGTGGATTTTTGAAAAAAAATTTTGGATAGGATCTATCCAAGGCGTGGATTTTTAAAGAATATTTTTTCAAAGGCCTATCCAAGGCGTGGATTTTTAAAGAATATGTTTTGGGGAGTCTATCCAAGGCGTGGATTTTTAAAGAATATTTTTTGGAAGGGGCCTATCCTAGGCGTGGATTTTTAAAGAATATTTTTTGGAAGGGGCCTATCCTAGGCGTGGATTTTTAAAGAATATTTTTTGGAAGGGGCCTATCCTAGGCGTGGATGTTTAAAGAATATTTTGTTCGAAGACCTATCCAAGGCGTGGATGTTTAAAGAATATTTTTTCGAAGGCCTAACCAAGGCGTGGATTTTTAAAGAATATTTTTTCGAAGGCCTAACCAAGTCGTGGATTTTTAAAAAATATTTTTTTGGAAGGGATCTATCCAAGGCGTGGATTTTAAAAAAATATTTTTTGGAAGGGATCTATCCAAGGCGTGGATTTTTAAAGATTATTTTTTCGGGAGTCTATACAAGGCTTGAATTTTTTAAGAATTGTTAGCATATTTTTGAAGGACCTACAAGAGTTCGGAATTTGTTATGACGTTATTTTTGGAGTAGAATATTTTAGAGCGGCCTATATAAGAGTCTGGGATTTTGGAGGACATATGAGAGTTTGGAAATTGTGGGGGGTCTATAAGAGTCTATAATTCTTAACGAATATTTTTTGTGGTGGTCTATAAAGTCTGGGATTTTTCGAGGATATTTTTTTGTTTTTTTTTTTTTTTGTTTTTTTTTGAATCTTTGAAAGGTCTGAGATTTCTCGAGAATATTTTTGGAGTTTGTGGTATACATTTATCGTATTTTTGAGGAATATTTGTTTAGAAGTCATATAAAGGTGTGGAATATTTAGAGAATGTTTTATGGAGGTCTTATAGAGGTCTAGGATTTTTAATGGATAGTTTTTCGAGAAAATTTTTTTTTTTTTTGGAATCTTTGAAAGGTCTGAGATTTCTCGAGAATATTTTTGGAGTTTATGGTATACATTTATCGCATTTTTTAGGAATATTTGTTTAGAGGTCATATAAAAGTGTGGAATATTTAAAGAATGTTTTATGGAGGTCTTATAGGGGTCTAGGATTTTAACGGAATAGTTTGTATATGTCTTTTAAGGATCTGAGATTTTGTAAGGAATATTTGTAAAGGTCTCATAAGGGGCTGAGATTTAAAAAAAAAATATTTTTTAGGAATCTTTAAAAGTGTGTGGGAATTTTAGGCATATTTTTTGAGTCCTATGAGAGTCTTTGATTTTGAAGATCTTTGAATTGTGCCGAATTTATTGAAGAATAATTTTTAGAGGCCTTATGAGGTTCTGAGATTTTTTTTTGGAAAATATTTTTTGGTGGTTTTGTAGGGGTCTGGGATTTTTAAGTTATATTTTGTTAAGTTCCTATAAAGGCTGGTATTTTACATAAAATATATTTTAGAGGTATTATGAGGCAGTGAGATTTTCAAGAAATACTCTTTAGAGGTTCTATAAAAGTCCGGAAATTTCAAGATATTTTTTGTTTGGATATCTTATGGGGATCTGAAATTTGTTCAGGAATATTTTTGAAGATCTGGGATTTTTGGGAAATTTTTTTGCTAGGGTCTGTAATTTTTTATTGAATATTTTAAAGAGATCTTATAGAGTTGTGGGATTGTTAAAAAATATTTCTTGCGGGTCTTATAAGGGTCTGAGATATTTAAAGAATACTTTTTGGGAATCTCGTAAGTGTCTGGGATTTTTTAAGAATATTTTTTGGAAGCCTTTTAAGTTTCTGGCATTAGTTAAGAATATTTTTGCGGGTCCTGTAGAGGCTGGAATTTTTTAAGAAATATTTTTTTTTGAGATCGTATGAGGGTCTGAAATTTTTTGATGTCTTTTAAGGGTGTGGGATTTTTAAAGAATGTTCTTTGGCGTCTTTAAAGGTTGTGGAATTGTTAAAGAATGTTTTTGGAGGGCATATAAAGATGTGTGATTATTAAAAAATATTTTTTTGTCCACCCTGAAATTTTTTAAGTTGTTTTCGTGGCCTTATAAGGGTGTGAGATTTTTAAGGAATATTTTTTAAGGTCCTATAAGGTCAGTATTTTTTTTTTAATTTTTTTTTTGTATTTTTAAATTGCTTTTTATATTTTTTTAATTCTCATCACCTTACTAATTTTTTCTTCTTCTTTTTCTCTCTCTTTTCAGGTATGTACCACCCTCCCTCTTGCTTTCGCAAAAATTTATTTAATCCCTCTAAGGTATTTAAATATCAATTGTAAGTTAATTATGAAAAGTGACTGAGTGAAAAAAAAAACAAAAATTAAGATCAATGACAGGATTATGGATTTCTAAAAATATTTTCCCAAGTAATTATCATATGTCCTGTTGCTGTCGGACGAACCCTTTTTTCCTACACACATCCTCAATCCTCGAAAACAATGTAATTTTTGCTTTTTGTAATTTTCAAAATAAATACCCAATCATAAGCCAATTTTGTGGTTTCCACCCAAAAAAATTGTGAAGAAAAATTTCGGGTTTCTTAAAAAAAAAAATACATTTTTTGCTAATCTGCAATGTTTGTTTTTGTTTTGTCATCGAAGGCAGGCAGGCCGACAAACAGACATCAAACACACAGTTCGCAGGAAATTTTTTCCTCTTCCTCTTGTGCAATTCTCTATTGACGAGAAGGAGGAGGAAAAGAAGCCAAAAATCGAACAGAAAAAAACCAGTAGTTTTACAAAACAATGCCCAACTTTATTCAGACCGCCTCGACACAAAAAGGTGGGACAGACATGCATGCATCTACAGCACATCAATGGCAGGCAGGTCAGGACAGACCAGATACGTCCACACAACAATGACTTGCTTTTGTTTTGTTGTTTTTTTATTTTTTCTTCTAAAGAAAAAAATTTCGAATAGAACTGCAAGCCAAAAAATAAAAATAAAGAAAACGAAAGCAAAAGCAAAATCGAAGTTCGGAAAAAAATCCAACAAAAAAGAAACCGAACAAAAAAGGCGTATGGAGAAAAAAATGACGATTTGCATTTCATACACAAAAAACCTCGGCTGCCACCAGAACTCCCTCCACCTCTCATCCAACTCCTCCCTCCATCTCCTCCCTCTTGGAAAATAAAAATAAAGAGGTCTGTTTCTTCTGCCTGTTGCCTGTCAAGGGTCAACGCCAATACTTCATTCTGCTTCATTCCGCTTTCTGTTTCTTTGAAAGCCATTCAAAGACCTCCAACAACAAAAACAACAACACCAACTACTGCAACAATGGCATTGGTATCGCGCTTAACATTGCCGCACAGCCCCCGTGAAGAACATTTAAATTTCAATTAATGCCAATCGGAGATTAAACAATTATCCAATCGACTTAACCTCCATTGTGGTGGTGGTCTGGGCTGGCCTGGTCTGACCCCCACCCCTTATGCGATTCCGCAGAAAACACTTAAGGCACCCAAATTGAAAGTATTAAACCAGGCACTTGGGTTATTATTAAGTGGAAGAAAAAAAGACGAAAAGAAAAAAAATAGAGGAGGAGAAGAGGGTGAGGTGAGGGTAAGGGGGATTCGGAAAGTGCTGTAGAACAATTTAATTGATTTAAGTGTCAGCTTCCTGAACATGTTTCTTTTTAAACCATTGTTGGGCAAATTAGTTTCAAAATACAATAATAAATATTGAAAAATTAATGCAGGCTCGAATAAAAAATTCTGTACACAAAATATATACTAAGAGGCTTCCATAAAAAATATTCATTAAAAATCTCAGACACTCAGGGACCTCAAAAAAAAAAAAATATATTTCAAAAAAACAACAAGGGTCTGCTGAACCTAAAAAATGTGTTTTTAACTCAGACCCTCATAAGTCCTGAAAATTTTCAAAATTTCTTAAACATTCGATATATATTCTTTAAAAAATCCACGAACCTCAGAAGGCTCTAAAGATATTTTTTTTAATATCTCAGACACTCATGGACCTCAAAACAAAAAAAAAAAAAAAAAAAAAAAAAAATTCAAAAAACAACAAGGGTCTGCTGGGCCTTAAAAAATATTGTTTTTAACTCAGACCCTCATAAGTCCTGAAAAATTTCAAAATTTCTTAAACATTTGAAATATATTCTTTAAAAAATCCACGAACCTTATAAGGCTCTAAAATATATATATATATATATTTTAAATCCAACACCCTTATACGACCTCCAAAAAATATTCCTTAAACCCCCACAAACTTTAAGACCTCCAAAAAATATTTCTTAAAAATTTAAGACCCTTATGAGACCTCTAAAAAAACTATTCTTTATAAATTTGACATACTTATAAGACCTTCAAAAACATTCTTTAAAAATTCGAGACAATTATAAAACCATTAAAAAAATATTCCTTCAAAATCCCAAACCATTAGAAGATCTCCAAAAAATTTTTCTTTGAAAATTCCAGACCCTTATAAGACATCCAAAAATATTCTTTGAAAATTACAGAATCTTATCTAAAAATATCAGAGTCTTTAGAAGACATCTAAAAAATATTTGTGAAACATTTCCGGACATGTATAAGCCCTCCCAAAAATATTATAATCCTTTGTAAGACCTCCAAAAATGTTTCTTAAAAATCCCGGGCCTCCAAATAACGTTTTTCAAAACTCCCAGACCCTATTAAGACCTCTAAAAATATTCACAAAAAAATCACACCTTCTCAAGACCTCCCAAAATATTCTTTAAAAATCCCAGACCTTTTTAAGACAACAGACCTTATAAGACCTCCAAAAACATTCATTAAAACTCCCCTCCTTTAAAAATATTCCCTAAAATTCCCAGAACCTCCAAAAACCGTTCTTAAAAAATCCCACACACTTATAAGACCTCCAAAAAATAGCCTTTAAAAATCCCAGACTCTTAAAGATCTTCAAAAAATATTTCTGCGTTAAAAAATCTCACACCTTAAAAAACTAGCCTCCCTACGACCTGCAAAATTATTCATAAACCAGTGAGCGGAGCAGTATAGTCAGACGGGGCCGATCATACGTTACCCTACACAACTACCACGGAAATCTAACTTTCTGCGGATTTTTATTCCGATTATGGGCAATATTTCGTAATAGTTGCACACTCTTGCCCGATTAGAGGTCAAAAGCACCTCTTCCTTACACTGACATATTTTCCGGATATTCCCAATATACAGTACAGCCTTTCTAAACACTTGTCCAGATTCCATTCACGGTGGGTTCTGTTGTGACGTTCGGCATGTGGTCTATAGATCGAATCGAAAAAACATTAAATATTAACTTTTCGGTCCACTCCATTCCAATATTATTATCAGATCATCACCGAAAATTATAGGCGTTGTCCTTGACCATACCTGGAACCTAATGGAACATTTCAAAGCTCTAGCAGCCCTCTAGCTTTGAAATGTTCCATTCCAGACCGATCTTTATCAAAACATGCATGCTTATTCTCTGGCCGGATCCCCTTCTCCATGCAAAAATTCGCGGTGTTTGGGCCATAATTGCGGCCTCTGGAGCGACCAGAAAAACCGACAAAAATTAAGTTTTTGGTCCATTTCATCCCCTAAATATTAACCAATTTTTTTCAAAAACAATAGGGGTCTTCATTGGCCAGAACCCATCCTACATGCAAAATTTCGTGATGATTAGTCCATAACTGTGGCCTGTATCGTGTTTACAAATTATAATGGACAGACGGACGGACGGACACACATGTCTAGATCGACTCAGCTATTCGAGATATGACGATCGGTATACTTAAAGGTGGGTCTAGGACCAATATTTCGCGGCGTTACAAACTTTTGGGGCTGCACAAAGCTATAATACCCTGACAACATAGTTGTGTAGGGTATAAAAATACCAAGCCCTTATATGAGCTCCAAAAAATTCCACAGCCTAAAAATACCTCACTAAAATATTTTTTTTTACATTCCAGACCCCAAAAATTTTCTTTAAAACCAGGAACCACAAAAAAAATCTCTGAAAATTCCGGAAAATTGCAGAATTTCAATTTTCCACCAACAAATTTGAAAATAAAATCTCCGAGTTTTGCTCTATACAATTATTCCAAAAAACACAGACTTTTATAGAGTCTCTTAAAAAATTCATTAAGAATACCAGACTCTTATAGACCCCGAAAAAAATCTACAAAATTTCCTACATCTCTTATATGTCCTCCTAAAATATCCCTTATACTTATAAGCCTCACAAAGTTATTCTAAAAAATGACAGGCTATTATAGCCATGCCAAACTCTCAAGACTCTCAAATTTCCTCCAAAAAATCTTAAAAAAAATCTCGGGTCCCCCAAAAATATGCTAAACAATTCCAGGCTCTTATAGACCCCCAATAAGATCCAAAACAATGTCTCTATCAAAAAATCCCTGACTTTTTAGAATCTCCTAAAAGATATTCTACAAAATCCGAAACTCTTACAAACCTACTTAAAATATTCATTAAAAAGACCAGAAAAAAAACCTGGACTCTTTTAAGGCGGTCTAAAATATTCCAATCTTGTAGGTCTCAAAAAACTGTGTCATAAAAAATTCTAGACTCATGTAGGTTCTCCAAAATATCCTAACAAATTTTAGGTTCCCATAAAATCCCTTAAAAAGCCCCCCCTATTGATACAAATTAAAAAAAAATCACAGCCTCTGATAATTCCACCATAAATTATCTTAAAAAATTCCAGACCCTTGTGAATTGTCCAAAATAATATCCTAACAAATTTCAGACTCTCGTGTACCAAAAATATTCTACTCTTATAGCCCTCCCAAAAACAATGGCATAATTAATTTCAGACTCTTGTCGGGCCTCCCAAAATATTTTTGAAAATCCCAGACTAGTATAAGCTACGCAAAAAAAATACCTAAAACCCAGACTCTAATCGATCCACAATAAAATATAGGCACACTTATAGGTTCTCGAAAAATATTCCTTATAAAAATTCAGATTTTTATAGCGTTCAAAAATATTCTTTCAAAAATTCAAGACTCCTAAATATCCCGAAAATTTTTTTCCAAATAATCCGTCGCCTTGGATAGGCATTCAAAAAAAAAAAAAATATTCTTTAAAAGGCCGCGGCATGGATAGGTCTCCTAAAAAATTGCTTTTAAAAATCCTCGCCTTGGGCTTCTAAAAAATATTTTTTTAAAATCCACTCCTGCGAGTGGATTTTTTTATACCTTACCAATTGATGACATATCGCTTACCAGCAAAAACTAAGGAGTATTTCGGCATATATAGTAGCATTTATGGTTTACAGAAGACCCAGGTGGCGATTAAATAAGTGACTGTAATTGTAAAAATTAAAAAAAAAAAAAAAATATTCTAAAATAGTTCCAGACTCTTTTTTTAACCCCACAAGGCTTCCCCCTGACCCGACTTTTGAGCGAAAGCTAATTTTTATATTACGCCAAAATTGAATGTCAATAGAAGTCATTTAATACTCCATATAATTTTTCGAATTATTTCCATATCTAAACATAAAGAAAATTATGATAAAACACCCTAAGAAGCACTTGTTCATGTGTAAGTAATGCATGAAGTAAGCACTTTTCAACCTGACGGCATTCAATGTTCGTTTTTTGACGGCCCAAGCAGCCCTCAAAATATGTTCCACCAAGTTCTTTACAATTTCTCATGAATATTGTAACAGATTCAATTTAAAAGTAAACATTATTGAATTACAAGTCATTACTTCATACCTTACCAACTGATGACATATCGCTTACCAACGAAAACCATTCGATATTTTAACGAAGTAGAATGCATTTTTTGTTGAAAAAAGACCAGAAATCGTTTAAGAAATTTCGAAAGGAATTTGACGGACAAATTCGGCATGATGGAGTGGCGGTGGATGATAACTTATTTTGAAAGAATTATAACCCGAAGGGTCCTCTATATTTCATACACCAAGATAAAGTTTGTAAAATTGAATTTTCCATCTGAAAATTGAATTTTCCCAAACATCCTTGGAAAAAATAAAAAAAAAATATTTTTTTATAAGATAATTTAATTTTAAAGCGATATTTCAGGTCGAAGTATGGATGGTAGGGGAAAACTTATGTTTGAGCAAATGTAGTTCGGAAGATTCTATGCACTTCTTTCATCGGGGTTTATCATGTATCACAAAGTTTTCAAACTCAAAACGGAGTTTTTCCAAAACCCTCCTTTGGGAAAACATTGATTTTTTATTTTTAAATAATTTAATTTTAACGCTAATTTCTACATGACCGAGGGGAGGTAGCGGAAAACTTCTGCCGAAAAAAGTATAGCTCAAAGGGTCCTCTTCACTTTCTACTTTAACATTTAGTACATAAAATAAAGACATCTATGTCAAATCTGCAATTTATCAAGGTAACCCCTTACAAAATTATCACAACAGCTTTCAATGGTCTCTCACAAAAATCAACCTCCCATCTCTACCTAGTTCCGTCATTCTGTCAAATGTCATCGTAAATTTGTATTTTTGACAAATATTTTTCTATGCCAAAAATTGTTAAACACACATACATTCATATAGATATTTGACTACAATAAATATTTAAATATCAATATTTATAATTGGCATTTTTGGGGTATTTGAGTGTGACACCATTTTTATGGCCCACAATAATTTTGAGGTTATGTTTGCATCTCTGCTGAATATGCAAATATTGATGACGATGTTGAATAAATAAAACCGAACATTTGGCTAGATGACCATCCGGTTGATGTCAAATTGTATTTGACAGCATTCCAATTTTGTGTTTCAATTGTTTTTTTTTTTTTTATATAAAAATTTATGAGCCAAGAGAATAGCAGGGAATGCCAAATAATTTTGGCAGGGAAGGTATAGGTGACAAGGGGGTATTGGGTCGAGTTAATATTTTTTTCGTAAAATTATTTGTCATTGGCTGCTTTGGCTGGGTCTGGTGGGCCTTCAATTTTCCCAAAAATCCGTTTCCGAAAAATCCTTTGAAAAAGAGCAGCGTGTAAGTCGAGGAAGGAATTGGTTTTCTCTGACTTATCTGGTAATACTTTACAGGAAATATATATTTTGGAGATATATTTCTAATATTCAATTTTGATTTAGAATTATTAGTTTTATGAAGTATATGTCGAAGTACGAAATGTAGAGAACACTTCACTCTACATTTCTTCGGAAATAAGATAGGACCTAACTGATATCCTTCACCCAGAAATTGCCTACCAATTTAAAAATAAAAAAAAAAACAAAAATTAAGAAATATGTAATTAGATCAGTTTGTATATTCGGAAGTGGTTTTAATTTCGAATTATTTATTTTATGAATAAATGTCTAAGTAGAAATTGTGAAGGATCCTTTAGGCTAAATTTCATCCAAAATAAGTTAGCACCTATCTCCTTTCCTCCGACCTGAAATTGTTTCGCAATTAAAAAATAAATGAAGAAATATATACTTCGTTGGGATTGAGAGTGTATTTGATGTAGAATTATTAAATTTATCAGATCGATGTCGAGGTAAAAAATATAGAGGACTCTTCAGAGTTTTTGATCTAGAATTATTTATTTTATGAGGTAGATGTCCAAGTACAAATTGTGGAGGACCCTGCGGGCTACATTTCTTCGAAAATAAGTTGGCATCTATCTGTACTCCTTCGTCCTGAAACTAAATTCTTAATACAAATTAATTCTTCGAAACACTTATTTTTTGTGGATTTAGGAACTTCGAGGGGGATGTTATCACATAGGGGCAAAGAAATGACCACTCATTTTTCCGAATTTGATTCGTTGATGGATTTTCTGTATTTCGTTCTCCCAAGCGATGCCTTTAAGTCCAGTGGATGAACCATAATAAATCGGTTACTCGGTCTTCTGGTGCTGTCCCAGGGGAGATTATTTTGAAGGCATTTTTAAAATTCAATTTTGAGTCAGAAAACATTATTTTATGAGGTAGACGCTCAAGCAGAATTTGTAGAGGACCCTTCGGGCTAAATTTCTTCGAAAATAATTCAGCACCTAACTTCATTCCTTCGTCCTGAAATCTCCACCCAATTAAAAAAAAAATAATTTAAAATTATACATTATTAGGTGATTTGGCATATTGGAAGGGGCGTTTGATTATATATTCTTTATTTGATGAGTTCGATGTCAAGGTACAAATTGTGGATGACCCTTTCGCCTACAATTCTTCGGAAATAAGTTAGCATCTACCTCCTTTGCTTCATCCTAAAATGTCACCTAAATTTAAAATGTAATAAAAAATATGTTATTGGGTAATTGTGTATATTGTGAGAGGGGTTTTTAGTAAGAATTCTTTATTTTTTGAGGTAGATCTCAAGGTACAAATTGTGGAGTACCCCCCGAGCTACATTTCTTCGGAAATAAGTTAGCATCCATCTGCACTCCTTCATTCTGAAATTACAGTTCAAACGCAAATTTATTCTTTGTAAAAATGATTTTTTTGGTAAATTTATGAACTCCGAGGGGGAAAGTGCCATAAGAGTGCTTAGGGGGGAGTTCATAGTTTTTGGAAAATTGTTTTTTGTTGTATGCTCTGGATTTTATTCTCCCAAGAGAAAATAATAAGTTGAGAGATTAAGCCATCAGAAATAGGATTTTTGAATTATCTGCTGTGCTATAACAAGACATATTTTGGAAGTATTTTTAATTTTAAGTTCTGAGTTAGATGTATATATTTTAAGAGGTTGGTGACAAAGCATGAAATGTAGAGGACCCTTTGGGCTACATTTTTTTCAAAATAAGTAAACGCCTATCTCCTCTCCAACGCCCTAAAATGACCTCTCAATTTAAAAATATTTTTTTTTTTTTGAAAAATTATTTTTGAACGATTTGATGTCTTTGGGGGTGTTCTATCACAAGGGGGGCCTAGAGGGGAGCAGGAATTTACGGAATATCATTCGCTGATGGACTCCCTTGATTTCATTCTCCACGCGCAAGGTTGTGGTTCGAATGTTAAAGGCATTTAAATTGAATTTACTCTGACGTATCATCCGGCCCAGAGATATTGGTAATGAGAAATATTATTTTAAAATTTAATTTTGATTTAGAAAATGTTACTATACAACAATTTTGTCAAAGTATAACTTGTAGAGAAGTCTCCATGCTACATTTCTTCCAAAATAAGTAGACACCTATCTCCCCTCCTTCGTCCCGAAATTGCCTCTCAGTTGAAAAAATATTTGTTTTTGAAAAAATCATTTTTTACGTTTTGTGAGTTCGGAGGGGTGTTTTGTCACAAAGGGTTGAAAGGGGAGGTTAGTATTTTTCGGAAAACTATTTGTTGATGGATTCCCTAGATTTCGTTCTCCAAAAGTGAGGTTCTATGTCGAGAGGTCGGTCATTAGAATTGAATTGTCCCCAGAATGGAATATTTTTCTGAAATGATTTTCAAGGTTCGACAGAGCATTTTAAAATATCTTTTTTAGGGTCAGAATTGTCAATGTTCGTTACAGCCTTTTAATATATATGTTTCAGGGTCAAAATTGTCGCGTGGGGCGAGGTAGTACTTTTTTAATTTTATTATTTTTTTCCCGAGAGATAAGAAGTTGCCTTCTTCAGGGTCAATTGGACACGTGAGCTATGGAAGCCTTTTTTCCAATATTTTTTTTTTTTTATTATGGCAATATGAACTAAAACAGAATCATGTTTCTTTTCAAAATAATGACAAATCACGACAGGTTCAGGCTTCCTAAAAAACTACCACCATGAAGGCTACGAAAAAAATATTGGGAAAAAATATTTTGCTACAGGAATAATAAAATTACAGTAAAAATTAAGGAAGTTCTTTAGCTTCCTGTGGTTTTTTGTTTTTTTTTTTTAATAAATTTTCCTTTGGGCATCCTGAGCACAGCAGGTCTCAGGAAGACCTCTGGGAGAGAGAAAAAACTAGCTGGTTTGCGGTTATTATGCACTGGATGTGGCAATGGCAATATTTTTATTTTTTTCTTTCGTCCTCGGCAAATTTCGTAGAAAAAATTCCACTCTGTCATAAATCATAAAATTTCGAAGACAGCTACTTCCTCATCTCCTTTGGCATGCAACAGTTACCATGACGCGCCATTTAACCCGAAACCCATTAAATTAAGATTTGTGTGCGTGATAGTGTGTGTGAGACTCACGCACACACACACACACTCACACAGGATACCAACTGTGACTCGGAAATATTTAGTCATCAGTCGCCATCAAATTGTCAGGCACTTGTCAACATAAATCTCTGCCATCAGCCCGTTCGGCTATGGTTTCCTAACCTTAGCGAAGGTTAAAAATGTTCATCAATAGGCGACAGAGAGAAAGACAGACAGAAAATGTAAAGGACGCAGAAGGATCTCGGTGATGCGTGGCTGTCTGTCTGTCCCTCTGTTTTTCGTTCATAATGTCATTATTGCTATCAACGACAAAAGATGAAGATGACGAAGTAGAAGATGGACGGACGAATGAACTATCATCAGATTTTGATAAATGAAGTGTAAACGACAAACAATGTCCTTGTTGTTTGAGAGGACCTGTTTTTGTTTCGGTGCTCTGTTTCTGTTTCTTTCATTGTTATATTTTGTCATCGTCTCATCGCGGCTATTGTTTCCGAAAAATGATTGCAAAAATAATGTCAAATGTCACAGAGAGGATAAGAGCGAGGGACGGACAGGATAACAGCGGTTGCAAAAATTCACAAAGGTCCTTTGAGAGCATGCTCCGCAAAATCCCGCTGCTCTGATAATTTTTTTTTTTTGCAACACTAAACGATTTTAATGCAACTGACATCCCAAGGATGTATTCAAGGACGAAAGTTTATCAAAGATTTCCTTGGCAGGGGACATGCCGAATCAACTTGTTATGGTAAATAAATATTTGAGGATATTTTCAGAATTGTCAATTGTTTTGTCAAATGTCGCCTTATGGGTTTTCGGGCAATAATTGCAATTTTAAGGCTTTTGGGACACAGTACCCCATATTAAATTGGGAAGACAAAAACAAAGGCGCCAGATTCCTTCAAGGACATGGGCATGATATGCAAATTAGCACCTTTAATTAAACATGAAGGAGACAAATGTCCGCAGACACTACCTTGAAGGACAAGTGAAAACATGCTGAGGATTTTTCCAAAAACAATTAAGTCCTTGAAAAGGATTTAAAAAAATTATTGATTTTTGTCTGGAGGATTTTTGGTAAATCCAGTTTTGAGTGGGATGAGTTTATTTAACCATCTTCTTGTGGGGCTAAGAAATGAAGAGGACCCATTAGGCTACATTTTTACCACAATAAGTTTTTCCCTACCTCCTCCCCTTCGTGGTGAAAATTTTCCCACAAATTAAAATAACATCTTTATATGAAAAATTAGGTTTTGTGCGGGATGGGTTTATTCAACCAGATTATTGTGGGAGTGGAAAATTAAGATGATCCTTTAGGCTATAACTCTTCTAAAATGAATTGTCCCCTACCCCCTCCCCTTCGTGTTGAAATTTCCCCCACAAAAGTATACCCCTTCTTTATAACAAAGGAGGCTCAGTAGAATTCAATTTTGAGTGGGATGGGCTTATTTTACATGTTCGATGTGGGAGTAGGAAATGAAGAAGACCATCGAAGCTACATTTCCTCCACAAAAATTAACCACCCAACTTCACTCCTTTGTGGTAAAACATTATTATGTTTTATTTAAATAACATTTTCTTCTCTTTTGTCACAAATGAGACTCTGTAATATTTAATTTTGAGAAGGATCTGCTAATTTTACAAGGTATCCATGAACTGAAGAAGTGAAGTGGGTCCTTCAAGCTACATTTCTTTCACCAGAAGTTATTCCCTAACTCCACTTCTTCGTGGTCAAAATTCTTGAGCAATTCTTATTTTAATAAAAATTACTTTTTGCTTTCTTTGTCACAAAGGAGGTTCAGAAAAATTCAATATTGAGAGGGAAGGACTTATTTTACATATTTTCAGTGGGGATATGAAAAGGGTTCAAGCGGGACATTGCTATAATCCCATTTTGACTCAGAAATCTTCATTTTACACGATTCATGTGGTCTTAAAAATGCAGAAAACCCTTCTAGCTACATTTCTTGTTGTAGTAGGAAATGTAGGTAATCCCTGGCGCTACATTTACTTCAACATAAGTTCGGACATACCTCTTTTGATTCATGCCGTAAAATGCTCCCAAATGATTAATCAAAATGCGTTTTTATGTATTTTTTTCAGAAAAGGTCTTTTAGTAAATTGCAGTTATGTCATATAAGTTATAGTTTTACGTGATTATTCCTGGAACAGAAAATATGGAAAACCCCTTGGGCTACATTTTCTCCAAAATAAGATTGGACCTATCTCCTTTCCCTCGTGATGAAAAATGCTCCCATGTTATTATTTAATAAATATGCGTTTCTTTGTATTTTTCCGCAAAATGCTTTTCCTTTATGGTGAAAAATGCTCCCAAACTATTACTTAATAAAAATACGTTTTCTTGAATTTTTCGCAAATGCTCCCTCAGGAAAATTCACTTTTCTTTTAGAAGTTGGAGTTTTACCCGATTGTTACTGGGGTAGACAATGTAGGGGACCCCTTGGGCTACATTTCCTCTAACACAAGTTAGAACCTCCCGCTTTTTCTTTATGGTAAAAAATACATTGCAAATTTATTTAGAAATAATATTTTTATTTTTGAGTTTGAATGGAAGGAATCTGGTTAGAATCCGATTTTCACTTAGAAATCTTGATTTTATATGCTTGAAGTTGTGGTAGAAAATGTGGAGGACCCCTTGGGCTATATTTCCTCCAACATAAGTTTGCCACTCCCAGCACTCAATGTCGGAGAAAATTACTTCGAAATGTATTAAAAAATATTTAGTTTCTTATTCTCTTGGGCCTGAATTTTTGTTAAGAAGGCATCTGGCTAAAATCTGTTTTTGACTTCGAAATATTTATTTTACTGATTTCTCGTTTGAATAGAATATGTAGAGGATCCATAGGGCTACATTTCCTCCAACACAAGTTAGCCCTTCCCGCTCTTCCTCCATGGAGAAAAATTCGGTTTAAAATATGGTTTCTTGCATTTTTCCGCAAATGGTACTTCAGTAATATGTAATTTTCTTTTAGAATTTGTAGTTTTACCCGATTGTTACTAGAATAGAAAATGTAGAGGACCCCTTGAGCTACATTTTCCGCAATATAATTTCGGACCTCCCGCCCCTCTTTCGAGATGAAAAATAGCTTGAAAATTTATTTTTAACAATATATTTGTATTTTTGAGTTTTAACGGGAAGGAACCTTGTTAAAATTCAATTTTGTCGTAGAAATCTCCAATTTACCAGTTTCATGTTATTGTAGAAAATGTAGAGGACCCTTTCGGCTACATTTCCTCAAACGTAAGTTTGCTCCTCCCGCCACTCCTTTGCGGGGAAAACAGCTTCGACATCCATTATATAATAAAAAGTGGTTTATTCTCTTAGGGCGGAATTTTGTGAAGATAGATCTTCATGTAAATCCAGTTTTGACTTCGAAATCTTCATTTTACCGATTTCATGTTGGAGTAGTAAATTTAGAGGATCCCTTGGGCTACATTTCTTCCAATATAAGCTAGCCCCACTCGCCACTCCTTTGTGGTGAAAATTGCATCGACTTCCATTAAAAACAAAAAACTTGTTTATTATCTTAAGGCGGAATTTTGTCAAGATATGAGTTCGTGTAAATCCAGTTTTGGCTTCAAAATCTTTATTTTATAGGTTCCATGTTGGAGTAGAAAATTTAGAGGACCCTTTGGGCTACATTTCTTTCAACATAAGTTAGCACCTCCCGCTCTTCCTTCAGGGTGTAATTACCACTTCAATTAAATATGAAATATGTGTGTATTTCGAAAATTTTCCCATTATGGCTGGGGAAATATTTATTTTTTAAAATTTTTTCCACGAACTTGCGTGAATTGTCACCTTGTTTTCTACGTGACTAACCCAATTTACAACACGTGCTATCCACGAAAAAATAGTGTTTTTCTCATGAAAAATTTTTGACACCAGTTATAATTTGTTGGAACAACATCGACAAACATATGGCTCTTGGCCAACCCATGGGCCCTATTGGGCCGACATAAAAACCCATCAGCGATTTTAGCAACAAAATTATTTTTGTTTTTCCTTCAATTGCTATGCTAATGTATGGAAATTCCAAAATTTTCACACTTCGAACGGCTGCTGGTGGTGTTGCTAGGCGAACATTTGCTTTGAATAGCAAATTTCCCCTTCGGGATCATAAAGCGACTAATAACGAAATACTAATGCCATTTGACAGGTCCTTGGGATTAAACATTTGTTCTATGACAGGATTTCAATCATGGCACAACAATACTCGATGATAGTTTGAACAGAGAGGGAAGCAGAAGCAACAACAAAAAATGCTAATGAAGACCGGCATGTGGACTTATTCGCGCAATTCGAACACCAGGCTAGGTTGTAGAAGGATTTTCCCAACAACAAAAAGGCAACAGGAGAACGGAAAAGGACCTTTGCACAATTCCTTAGAACTCAAAAGGATTTAGTCAAAGACCTTGAGAGCAGGACACCATCATAAAATCATGTTAATCCCTGTGCTAGACAGGGATAGGTAGACAGGTAGCAGTGGTAAAGGCCAGTCAGCCAGCCAGCCTTAGTCCTGCCAACAACAAAGCCATGATTAAGGATTAAGTCACAGAGACTAAGCTACCTGTTTTTAGGTGAACTAGGTTAAGGGCCGGCAGTTGCCCATCTATATAAGGCAAAACACTTGTAGTCCAAGGTATCAGTTGCCCATCAGCACAACGTCACAGAACAACTTCTTGCTCAGTAGAAAAATTCAAACCAAAGAAAAAATCACTCTGCAAAATGGCCGATAATTCGTATACCAAATTCACCATGTTGCCAGAACCATCCAAGTTCAAAATCAACACCCAATTCTTCTCGCCACACGATCTAAATCTCTTTGTGGAAAGTTTGGAGACCATACGCCGTCTGACAATCGAGAAGCAGGAGCGGAAACAACAACGCAAGGCTGCCCAGTTGGCCAAGGCCGCCAGGACTTTCAATACCCTAACACGTATCCATTCGGAATCCTGTCTCGATCGCTCCTCGGCCGATGAAATTGAAGAGGAGCCAGCCATTATGCATTTGGAAAATAAAAAGGTACCCTCCACACCGGATTCACAGCGTTCGCAATACGATGAATCCTATTTCTCCGCCCCGAACAGTGCCCAATCCTCACCACGCAACAGTGTCATCTATAATCAACAACTCAACAAAGATTCCGATGGCTCATTGCTCTCAATTACCATTTCCACAGATTCCGAAGAGTCTGGAGTCTTCCCAATCGGTGCCTCTTCCCAAGATCTCTATGATGCCGCGGCACAAAATTCTCCCATACGACCCCGTTCGAAATTAGTCAACAAAAAGAGATCCCTTTCAACCCGATCCCGTCTCATTGGATTGGTGTTGAAAAAGGAAACTGCACCGAAGACCCCAGTCGTCCAACTGCTCTCCTGTCGTCCTCTAGATGAATACGAAACGCTAGAGATGTACGAACAGGAACAGCAACAACAACAGCTTAATAATGTTTTGCAAGCCGAAACCGAAAAGTTGTCGCGATTCTCCACTCTCCACATGCGGAAAAAGTCTAGGCAGGGTTTTGCCTGTGCCGATGGTTCGTCCGAAGAACGATTCCTCGACAAAGCCCTGCGCTATTTGACTTTGTGAGAGAAGGAAGTATGACTAGGACGAGCACAAGCACTATCAAGGTGCCTTTAGAGAGAATATGATTCTGTAGTAAAAAAAAATTCAAAGTTAGTCGATTAAGTTAAGATGTAAATATAGTTATAAGTTCCGATTTTTTATATATATAAGAAAAAATGTATAACATTTTTTTCTATAACATATAAAATTTATAAAATAAAATATATATTTTTTTAATAAAAAATACAACTCTTTTTAATAAAATAAAATTTTTAGTCAAAGCACTTTATGATACGCGGTTAATATTAAAGTGAAGTTTAAAGAGGACCCTCTGGGCCACATTTTCTCCAACAAAAGTTAGACCCTATCTCCGCTCCTTCCGCCTCAAACCCCTCCTCCAAAAGTTCACCTTTGCGAAATATATATTTTAATATGATTTTTTGGTATTATTAAGAAAATAAAAATTTTAACCAAAAATACTCCATTTTATAGATTTGCCATGTGAGTAGAAAATTTAGAGGACCCTTTGGGCCACATTTTCCCCAACAACAGTTAGACACTAACTCCGCTCCTTCTGCCTTCAACTCCTCCTCAAAAATTACACATTTGCGAAATATCTATTTTAATGAGATTTTTTGGTATTTATCAAAAATTTAAATTTTTAATAAAAATACTTCATTTTAAAGATTTATCTTGTGAGTAGAAAATGTAGAGGACTCTATGGACTAAATTTCCCCCATTAACAGTTAAGCCCTAGCTTCGCCCCTTCTGCCTTAAACTCCTCCTCAAAAATTACACCTTTGCTAAATATTTATTTGTATGTGTTTTTTGGTGTTAAATAAAAAAATGCAAAATTAAATCAAAATAATTTCGTTTTATAGATTTGCCATGTGAGTAGAAAATTTAGAGGACCCTTTGGGCTACATTTCCTACATTAACAGTTAACCCTTAGCTCCGCCCCTTAAGCCCCAAATCCCTGCTCCAAAAGTACACCTTTGTGAAATATCTATTGAAATAAGATTTTTTTTCATTATTTAAAAAATTTAATTAAAAAACGTCATTGTATACATTTTCCATGTTGGTAGAACATTTAGAGGACCCTTTGGGCCACATTTTCTCCATTAACAGTTAACCCTTAGCTCCGCTCCTTCAGCCTCAATATCCCGCTTCAAGAATATACCTTTAAAAAATATATTTTTTCTTGAAATTATTTAAAAACTTGAGAATTATATCAAAATAATTTCATTTAAGGATTTACCTTTTGGGACGGAATTATAGAGGATCCTGTGGGCTACATTTCCTGCATTAACAGTTAACTCCTAGCTCCGACCCTTCAGCCCCAAACCCCTCCTCCAAAAGGTCATATTTGCAAAATATTTATTTAAATATGTTTTTTTGGTATTATTAAAAAAATAAAATGTTTAATCAAAAATACTTCATTTTAGATATATACCCTGTGAGTAGAAAATTTAGAGGACCCTTTGGGCTACACTTTCAACATTAACAGTTAACCCCTACCTCCAATCCTTCAGCCCCAAACCCCTCTTCCAAAAGTACACCCTTGCGAAATTTATATTTATTTATTTTTGTATTAATTTGTTCGTATTATTTAAAAAAATAAATTTTTCAACCAAAAAACGTTATTTAATAGATTTGCCATGTGGGTAGAAAATGTAGAGGACCCTTTGGGCTACATTTCCTCTATCAATAGTTAGCACCTATCTCCGCTCCTTCACCCTAAAACCCCTCTTCCAAAACTACATCCTTGCAAACCATTTGTTTTAATGTGCTTTTGGTATTATTTTAAAAAATCAGTTTTAAATTAAAAAATCGTAATTCTCGAGCATTACATTGTGAGTAGGAAATGAAGAGGACCCAGTGGGCTACATGTTCTACAACAACAGTCTGCTCCTAGTTCTGGCCCTTCAGCATCAAACACCTCCACCACAAATACACCTTTAAAATAATATTAGTTTTTTTTACAAAAAACATCGATTTCAAACCACATGTATAATTTTAAGATTTTTAATAGGTAATGGAAATAAATAATTTTAAGAATTTTGCTGATAAATGGGTAATTAAGAGGACCCTTTACACCTCAAAATGTCTACATTATCCTCTTTTTATATTTTTCAACATAAGAATTTGGCTATCCCCTCCCTCCTCTCCTTCAGCCAAAAATATCACTCTCAATTGTATGCCCTTGGAGAAATTGATATTTCCGTTTATTTCGTGTTTGAGCAAGGTTTGAGTTATAAGGCCGCATTTTAAACATTTTTTGTGTGAGTAGAAAATAAAGAGGACCCTCCAGGAACATTTCTTCCAAAAACTGTTGTACCCTACCTCCTCTCCTTCATCATGAAATCTCACCTTTAATAATATCAGGAAGTGTATTTAACAGTGCTCTGGCAATGTAAAGTTGCTAAATGTTCAAATTATGTTAACATTCTGTTATCTTAACAAAATGTCGCTGTTATTAACAGTTGTATGATTCTGTAATGTTAAAAATGGCAATAAATTTGACAGCTGCTTAACAGCTGTTAAGTAAAATTTTCGCTTATGCCTGCTAATTAGCCTGTGCCAATTTGTGCGAACAAACTTTATTTGGCTAATGGGAATCAAATGGGAACCAGATGCAGGTCAGAAGTGACAATTTAATGGCAAATATTTAGGGACCGAATTTGGTTGCTGCTAAAATTTTTCTTTTTGGTAAATTTAATAAAATTTTATAATTTTAAATTAAAAAAAAAATTTTTAAGGAAATTTTATAAAAAAATTACTTTTAATAAATTTAATAAAAAATTTCCCTTTTGGGAAATTTAATAAAAAATGTCCCTTTTAGGAAATTTAATAAAAAATTTCCCTTTTGAGAAATTTAATAAAAAATTTCCCTTTTGGAAAATTTAATAAAAATTTCCCTTTTGCGAAATTTAAAAAAAATTATCTTTTTGGGAAATTTAATAAAAATTTATCTTTTTGGGAAATTTAATAAAAATTTCTCTTTTTGGGAAATTTTATAAAAAATGTCCCTTTTGGGAAATTTAATAAATGTGCCACTTATAGGAAATGTTATTTTTTAAAAATTTCCCTTTTGGGAAATTTAATAAAAAAATTCCCAAAAAGTAAATTTTTAAAAAATTTCCCATTTAGAAAAAAATAATTTTTAAAAAATTTACGCCTTGAAAAAATAATTTTTAAAAAATTTACGCCTTGAAAAAATATTTTTTTTTTTTAAATCTACGCCTTGAAAAAATATTTTTTTTTTAAATCCACACCTTGAAAAAATATTTTTTTTTAAATCTACGCCTTGAAAAAATATTTTTTTAAAAATCTACGCCTTGAAAAAATATTTTTTTAAAAATCTACGCCTTGAAAAAATATTTTTTTAAAAATCTACGCCTTGAAAAAATATTTTTTAATCTACGCCTCGAAAAAATATTTTTTAAAAATCTACACCTTAAAAAAATAATTTTTAAAAAATCTATGCCTTAAAAAAATAATTTTTAAAAAATCTATGCCTTAAAAAAATATTTTTAAAAAATCTACGCCTTGGTATTTTTTGAAAAAATAATTTTTAAAAAAACTACGCCTTGGTATTTTTTGAAAAAATAATTTTTAAAAAATCTACGCCTTGGTATTTTTTGAAAAAATAATTTTTAAAAAATCTACGCCTTGAAAAAAATTCTTTAAAAAAATCTGCGCCTTGAAAAAAATAATTTTTAAAAAATCTGCGCCTTGAAAAAATAATTTTAAAAAATCTACGCCTTGAAAAAATAATTTTTAAAAATTCTACGCCTTGAAAAATAATTTTTAAAAAATCTACGCCTTGAAAAAAATAATTTTTTAAAAATCTCCGTCTTGAAAAAAATAATTTTTAAAAAATCTACGCCTTGAAAAAATAATTTTTAAAAAATCTACGACTGGAAAAAATAATTTTTAAAAAATCTACGCCTTGGAAAAAATAATTTTTAAAAAATCTACGCCTTGGTAAAAAAATATTTTTTAAAAAATCTACGCCTTGGTAAAAAAATAATTTTTAAAAAATCTACGCCTTGTTGAAGGAACCAAAAAATAATTTTTAAAAAATCTACGCCTTGTTGTAGGCTTCAGAAAAATAATTTTTAAAAAATCTACGCCTTGAAAAAAATAATTTTTAGAAAATCTACGCCTTGAAAAAAATAATTTTAAAAGTATCTGCGCCTTGAAAAAATAATTTTTAAAAAAGCTACGTCTTGAAAACATAATTTTTTAAAAAATCTACGCCTTCAAAAAATAATTTTTAAAAAATCTGCGCCTTGGTATTTCTTGAAAAAAAATGGCAGACCCTTAAAAATAATTTTTAAAAAATCTGCGCCTTACAATTTTTTTTAATCTACGCCTTGAAAAAAATAATTTTTAAAAAATCTGCGCCTTACAATTTTTTTTTAATCTACGCCTTGAAAAAAATAATTTTTAAAAAATCTGCGCCTTGAAAGAAATAATTTTTTAAAAATCTACGACTTGATAAAATAATTTTTAAAAATTCTGCGCCTCGGTATTTCTTGAAAAAATTATGACAGACCCTTAGAAAAATATTTAAAAAAATCCACTCCTTGTGGATAGTCGTTTTTAAAAATCCAGGCCTATAGATAGGCCTCAAATATATTTTTAATAATTTTCCTTATCATTAGTTTTTAATAAAAATTTAATATCGAAAATTTCCACGAATTATCCCATGGCCATAACATGGTAATTCGTCGGAATGAGGGGGATTTACCTTTGCCATTATTACGGGTACCTGTAGCCAAATTAATAAAAAATTCCCTAATAAAAGAGGACCAAAGATGAGAACAGGTACTAGATTAGAATGTGGTCCGACCGTCCGGCTAAGGATTATAAAATTTTTATATGACACTCACACACACACACATATCCGCACACACATTTTGCAATAAAATTTTCGCAACTACCTAGGCCATCGAATTAGTCCCTCTTCCGTATAAAATGTGCTGCGGATTTTGAACTTAGCATCAGTTCTCGACAACAACTTCTTAGGATAACAACCTCCAGCCTTCTTGTGATACAACAACAGTAACAACAAAAATGAGTGACATTTACGATTATGCCTACATCCATGTGATGCGCCATCCCGTCGAAACAAATAAATACAGTATACGTGACTCTCAGCCAAGACCTGAGGAAGAGATCATCATCGACGAGGAGGATCATCTGGAAGAGCCCCAAAGCCTGGAATTAAATGAAGTCAACACTGATGATTTCTCTGCCAGAGATTTACAGATTTTTGTCGATAGCCTAGAGACCATATCACGATTGGAACAGGCCCGCCATGAAAGGCGACAAAGGAGAAGAAAGGATAGTAAGAAGGCATCTGCACACAATAATTCTTCAAGGCGGATCATTACTTGTTTGGATTCCTCAATTGTCGTCGAAGAGGATGAGGAGGAGGATGCCACTAGTTTGTATAGTACCTCAGAATCTGATTATATCTATGATGAAACCTATTATGGGGCCACCAGTGAGGTGCCAAGTTCAGCGGGTACCCTTTACTCAAATATTACCACCAACTCCATAAGATCCGAGCTACCCTGCCCCTCACCCACCTCTTCGGACTCAGAAGAATCTGGTGTTTTCTTGGATCAAACTTCGGAGTCACATGTCTATGAGAATATTGACCCCATACGACCCCGATCCAAGGTGGTATCACATGCCAAAAATAAGTCACTGAAATCTCGACTCATTGCCCTCATCATGAAAAAGCAGTATGTGCGACCGGCAGCACCCTCCATCGAAATGTTATCCTCCACAACGATAGGAGAACAGTGCGAGGAAACGGAAATCTATGATCGGGTCATTAATGAGGCCATCCATCAACAATTTGTGAAAAATCCCAAGAAGGGTAAGAAGAAATATTTCTCAAGAAACAACAGCAACTCCTCGTCATCCTCCTCCACCCAGCAGCCTGAGGAGAAATTCCTTGATAAGGCAATGCGGTTTTTGACCCTGTGAGGCCAAGCCTCTCGGAAAGAGAACAGCTAAACTAGAAGATTCTGCAACAGAATCGAAGTGATAAAAAATTTAGTTAATTTAGTTTTTAAGTCAATACAACCCAGCAAACAAAATGAGATGAAAAAATGTAAAACATTTAAAAAATGAAATTTTAAAAAAAAATAATATTTTGGACTCACAAATACTACTTAATAATTTTTAAAAAATAAAAAAACCGATGTAAAATATTGTAAATTAAAAAAAACAACAACAATAAAATTGGAATTTAATAAAAAATTAAAAATAATGAAATTTTGAGCTTAAAATTTTTTAAACATATTTTTGGGGGCATTTTTCACCATAAAGGAAAAGAGTTAGATGCGATCTTATGTTGGAAGAAATGTAGCCCATGGGGTCCCCTAAATTTCCTATTCCAACATGAAACCGGTAAAATTAAGTGTTCTAGGTCAAACATCGATTTTGGTAAGGTACCATCAAAATTCAGCCATAATAGTATAAATAAAAACGTTCTATTGCTTTGATGGATGTCAAAAGGGATTTTCACCATAAAGGAGTGGTGGAAGGTCCGAATTTATGTTGGAAGAAATGTAGCCCAAGGGGTCCTCTACATTTTCTACAACAACATGAAATGGGTAAAATATAGATTTCTAAGTCCAAATTGCATTTTAAGGTCCCTTCGCATCAAAGGTACCTTCCCTTCAAACTCAAAAATAAAAAATATATTGTTATTAAATAAATTTTCAAGGTATTTTTTTTCCTCGAAAGAGGGGCGGGAGGTCCGAACTTATATCGGAGGAAATGTAGCCTAAGGGGTCCTCTACATTTTCTACTCCAGCATCGATCGGCTTAAATAGCCACTTCTAAGACAAAACTGCATATTTCTGAAAGACCTTTTGTGGAAAATTACAAAAAATATATTGTTATTAAATAATAATTTGGGAGCATTTTTCATCACGAGGGAAAGGAGTTAGGTCCGAACTTATGCTGGAGGAGATATAGCTGAAGGCGTCCGCTACATTTTCTACTTCAGAATCAATCGGATAAAATAACAACTTCTAAGACAAAATTGCATATTTCTGAAAGGTCTTTTACGGAAATATACAAAATTCAACCATAACAGAATAATTGCTTTGATGGATGTCAAGGGGATTTTCACCATGAAGGAGTGGTGGAATCTCCGAATTTAGGTTGGAAGAAATTTAGCCCAAGGGGTCCTCTACATTTTCTACAACAACATGAAATGGGTAAAGTATAGATTTCTAAGTCCAAATTGCATTTTAACAAGGTCCCTTCGCTTCAAACTCAAAAATAAAAATATATTGTTTTTAAAGAAATTTACAAGGTATTTTTTACCTCGAAAGAGGGGCGGATGATCCGAACTTATATTGGAGGAAATGTAGCCTAAGGGGTCCTCTACATTTTCTACTCCAGCATCGATCGGCTTAAATAGGCACTTCTAATTCAAAACTGCATATTTCTGAAAGGCCTTTTGTGGAAAATTACAAAAAATATGTGTTTTTATTCTATAATAATTTGGGAGCATTTTTCATCACGAGGGAAAGGAGTTAAGTTCGAACTTATGCTGGAGGAGATATAGCTGAAGACGTCCGCTACATTTTCTACTTCAGAATAAATCGGATAAAATAACAACTTCTAAGACAAAATTGCATATTTCTGAAAGGTCTTTTACGGAAATATACAAGAAAATGTATTTCTATTAAATAACAATTTGAGAGCGTTTTTCATCACGAAGGAAAGGAGGTAGGTCCAATATTATTTTGGTAGAAATGTGGCCCAAGAGGTCTTCTATAATTTTTGCTCCAACAATAGTCGCTTAAAACTACAATGTCTACGACAAAACCGCAATTTACTAAAAGGCCTTTTGTTAAAAAAATACAAGAAAACTCATTTTTATTAGGTAATAATTTGGGAGCATTTTACACCATGAAGGAAAGGAGGTACGTCCGAACTTATATTGGAGGAAATGTAGCGCTAGGGAATCCCTACATTTCCAATTCCAACATGACGCGGGTAAAATTAAGGTTTCGTTGTCAAAAGTGGATTTAAATTAATACCCATCGTGACAAAACTTCGATCTAACAGAGTAAACACTTTTTATTTGTTTAATTGATGTCGAAGGAATCTGCATCACGATGAAACCACGAGAGGTGCAAACCTATGTTGGGGAAAATGTAGCTAGAAGGGTTCTCTGCATTTTCTAAGAACACATGAATCGTGTAAAACGCAAATTTCTAAGTCAAAATCGGATTTTTAGGAATGTCCCACATACACCGAATTCAACCTCAAACATGAAATCAATAGTCATATTTATACGAATTTGTAAGGAAGGAATTTTTCTTCAAGAAAGAGGGACGGGATGGCTGAAATTATGGTGAAGGAAATGTAGCCAAGTGGGTCCTCTACACTTCATACTCCAGCATCAAGCGGGTAAAATAACAAATTCTAAGACAAAAATGCATTTTTCTAAAGGCCGATTTGCGGGAAAATGCAAGAAAATTATTAATTATTTAATAATTTGGCAGTATTTTTCAACATGAAGTAAAGGAGGTAGGTCCGAACTTATGTTGGAGAAAATGTAGCCTGAAGGATCCTCTAATTTTTCTACTTTAATATTAAATCGATAAAATTAAGATTTCGAAGTCAAAACACTTGCGGGAAAATGCAAGAAAATTATTAATTATTTAATAATTTTGCTGCATTTTTCATCATGAAGGAAAGGAGGTACGTCCGAACTTATGTTGGAGAAAATGTAGCCTAAAGGATCCTCTAATTTTTCTACTTCAATATTAAATCGATAAAATTAAGATTTCGAAGTCAAACGTGGATTTAAGTGATGAGGACCCACGTTGACAAAACACAAAACACTTGCGGGAAAATGCAAGAAAATTATTAATTATTTAATAATTTGGCAGTATTTTTCACCATGAAGGAAAGGAGGTAGGTCCGAACTTATGTTGGAGGAAATGTAGCCTGAAGGATCCTCTAATTTTTCTACTTCAATATTAAATCGATAAAATTAAGATTTCGAAGTCAAACGTGGATTTGAGTGATGAGGACAAAACACAATAAAATACAAAAAAAACTCTTTATTTTTCAATTGATTTCGAAGTGATTTTCACCACGAATGAAGAACGGGAGGTCCGAACTTATGTTGGAGGAAATGTAGGCCAATGGCTCCTCTATATTATGTACTCCAGCATTAATCGGGTAAAACAACAAGTTCTTAAACCAATTGGCAACTAAATGAAATACCTTTTGTGGAAAAATACAACAAAATCGCATATTTTTTTAATAATAACTCTAGAGCGTTTTTCGCCACGAAGGAAGAACGGAAGGTAGAAACCTATGTTGGAAAAAATGTAGCCCAAAGGCTCCTCTATATTTCCTCTTCCAACATGAATCACAAAAAATAAAGATATTCTAACTAAAAACTGTATTTACATGAAGACCCATCTTGACAAATTTAAGCATCCGAAGATGTCAATGGGATTTTCACCACGAAGGAAGGGCGCAAAAATATTTTTGTTAAAAAATCCACGCCTCTGTAGAACCCCAAAAATATTTTTGTTAAAAAATCCACGCCTCTGTAGAACCCCAAAAATATTTTTGTTAAAAAATCCACGCCTCTGTAGAACCCCAAAAATATTTTTGTTAAAAAATCCACGCCTCTGAAGAACCCCAAAAATATTTTTTTAAAAAAAGCCACGCCTCTGTAGAACCCCAAAAATATTTTTGGTAAAAAATCCACGCCTCTGTGAACCCCAAAAATATTTTTTAAAAAAATCTACGCCTCTGTAGAACCCCAAAAATGTTTTTGTTAAAAACTCCACGTCTCTGTAGAACCCCAAAAATATTTTTTAAATATTTTTTAAAAATATCCACGCCTCTGTAGAACCCCAAAAATATTTTTTAAATATTTTTTTAAAATATCCACGCCTCTGTAGAACCCCAAAAATATTTTTTAAAAATATCCACGCCTCTGTAGAACCCCAAAAATATTTTTTAAATATTTTTTAAAAATATCCACGCCTCTGTAGAAGCCCAAAAATATTTTTTAAATATTTTTTAAAAATATCCACGCTTCTGTAGAACCGCAAAATTATTTTTGTTAAAAAATCCACGCCTCTGTAGAACCCCAAAAATATTTTTTAAAAAAATCCACGCCTCTGTAGAACCCCAAAAATATTTTTTAAATATTTTTTAAAAATATCCACGCCTCTGTAGAACCCCAAAAATATTTTTGTTAAAAAATCCACGTCTCTGTAGAAGCCCAAAAATATTTTTATTAAAAAATCCACAGAGGCGTGGAACCCCAAAAATATTGTTTTAAAAAATCCACGCCTCTGTAGAACCCCAAAAATATTTTTTTTAAAAAATCCACGCCTCTGTAGAACCCCAAAAATATTTTTTTTAAAAATCCACGCCTCTGTAGAACCCCAAAAATATTTTTGTTAAAAAATCCACGCCTCTGTAGAACCCCAAAAATATTTTTGTTAACCCAAAAAATATTTTTTTTTTTAAAATCCACGCCTCTGTAGAACCCAAAAAATATTTTTTTTAAAAAATCCACGCCTCTGTAGAACCCCAAAAATATTTTTTTTAAAAAAATCCAGGCCTATTTTTTGTACCTGAAAAATTGTTTTTGTTTTCTCTGACCCACTGTACCAATTTATCACCGAACTGCCTCAATCAATTGTCTTCGCTAGTGTCATCATCATCGAAAGAAATAAATATTGCCCCATTTAATCCACTTAACTTTGTTGCAACAATAAACAAAATCAAATGGGCTTAGTGCAACAACAACAACAAATTTCAATTCTACAACAAATTAGTGTCAGTTACGTGCTGAGGGCAAGGGAAGGCATTTTCAAGACCATTTGGTTCGGTCTGTGTTGCATTTGATGGATGGATAGGTGGTTTGGGGCATCAACACCAACCTGTTGCTAGAAAATCTTGAGGTGGTGGTGGTGGTGGAGCAGAGGCAAGGGTTGCAACAATGCCATTCGTAAAATAATGAGATTTTATGTAAAAGTGTGAGGTTAGGTAAGGTTGGGTGTGTTGGTGGTATGGCGTTCGCCTTTGTTGTTGTTTTTGGTTATTGGACGACCAGGGTGTGAATTTACGTACGACCTGCGAACCAACGAACGAGCGCATACCATGACGAAATTTTTTGTTGTTTTCAAAACACCTTTCAACAAATTTCGGAACACCACAGCAAGGGGTATTGCGGAAGAGAGGTAGTCATGCTGTTTCTTTTGAGGGTAATTTAGGTGTTACATTTGCGTTTGGCAAAAGGGTGAAGAAAGTGTTAAGACGAAGTGCCGGTGGAAAATCTGACAAAATGCTAATTAAGGCCATAATAAATAACAACAACATCGGAATGAGCAGCAACTAAACACAATTTTCACATGTTGCTGCTGGGTTGTGGTAGGGCTGGGCTAATGAGAGTGATTGCACAAAAGCAGAGGTGTCATATTTGCCACTGAGGCTGATATACGGAGGATAATTCTTGAAGAAAAGAGATTGAGAGGGGATAGAGGGAGAGAGGAATATGATATTTAAATTATTTTTGGAAAATTATAATTTTTACCCAATTTTTAAAAATAATCCGCATTTTTCTTCTAATTACTTCGTGTGTGTGCCAAAATTTAAATCCGCATACTTAGGTATGCCATAAACGTATTGGCAATTCAGGTACTAATTGGCAGTGCTATGAAAAATCAATTAAAATGTAATTTTTGCCAAAAATTTGGGCAACATTGCGGATTTCCACAAACATTTCTGATGGGGAATAAATTTGTTTTAAAATTTCCACAAACATTTCTGATGGCGAATAAATTATATTTTTGAAAATGACATTATTTTCGAAATATACCACAGGGCGTAGATTTTCTAAAAAATTATTTTTGGGGTCTACGACAAGGCGTAGATTTTCTAAAAATTATTTTTGGGATCTACCACAAGGCGTAGATTTTTTAAATATTATTTTTAAGGGTCTACCACAAGGCGTAGATTTTTTAAATATTATTTTTAAGGGTCTACCACAAGGCGTAGATTTTTTAAATATTATTTTTAAGGGTCTACCACAAGGCGTAGATTTTCTAAAAATTATTTTTGGAGACTACCACAAGGTGTAGATTTTCTAAAAAATTATTTTTGGGGTCTACCACAAGGTGTAGATTTTCTAAAAAATATTTTTGGGATCTACAACGAGTCGTGGATTTTTTAAAAAATATTTTTGGAGACTACCACAAGGTGTAGATTTTCTAAAAATTATGTTTGTGGTCTACAACAAGGTGTAGATTTTCTAAAAAATATTTTTGGGGTCTACCACCAGGCGTGGATTTTTTAAAAATTATTTTTTGAGATCAAATTACCACCAGGCGTAGATTTTCTAAAAATTATTTTTCCGACCCGAGATATCGTAAAAATACTCAACTTACCCAATTTCACCAGTTTGGTTGAAGATTTTGCGCACGCATTTCCCCGAGCCATAACTTCGGATGTAGTTGAGATATCTGCGTAAAATAAAGTTCCTTGGAAAGCTGGAACCCTTAGCCTTAACAAACACTAATCTTTTTAAAAACTCTGCTCATAAAATTTTGGTAAATAATTAAAATGTTGGCATATTTAATGCTCGCCACATTGACGGCATCATACCATGGATCTGTTCAGATACAAAAATATAGGACATTTTGTGGAGGTATATTTTTTTATTTTAATAGGCAGTTTAAGGAGGGCATTCCTACTTTTATTTTGCTCTAAAAATTTAATAAATGTAGCTCACCTATTATGGGAGTTATACTGCAAATCAATCAAGGGCTAAACAAATTTCCAGTTTAGACATATTTTTTGGGTATTCATTTTCAAGAGGTCATAACTCTGAAACTGTGGTTAATATTCCAATGAAATAAATTACCTTCGAAAGCAGGACTCCATAGCTTTATAATGCATAGATTTTATTAACATACTTCTTCTCAAGAAGTTCGACAAAAAATTTAGAAAAACCAAGTTCATTGGTAATACCATAGAATGCTTCAGGAGGTTGCTATCATTTGCCAAGGAAAACTTTCAGAAGTCATAAGGAAAGCCTATGTTTGTGATTTATTTGATTGAAGAAGACTCTTTGAACTTTAATCTGATTTAGAATTTATTCACCTAGCCCAAGTAGTACCGAAGATACCCTGAAAATTAGACAAGTGCTGAAATATTCCCAGTTTAGGTGTATATTTCGGTAATCATATTCCACGGACCATAACTCCGGAACTGTAAGGAATATTTGCATGAAATAAATTGCCCTCGGGAGCAGAATACCACAGCTGTCTAATAGATGGATTTATTATAAAACTTCCTTCACGAACATTTGGTAAAAAATTGAGAAACCCTCAACTTTACTTATTGTGTCTTACAAAAGCTCACGAGGTTGGTATCATTCGCTAAGGAAAAACTTTGAAATTTTTATAGGACCATATTTCTTATGCATATTATTGTTGAAGCAGATCATTAGACATTTCATTTGATATTAAATTTATTTATCTAGCCCAAGTAGTATCGGAGTTATTCTGCAAAGAAGCCACGTGTTTAAAAATTTCCCTCTTGAGGCATAGTTTTGAGTAATCATATTTCACGGACCACAACTCGAGAACAGTAAGGAATATTTCTATGAAATAAATTGCAATGGAAAGCAGGATTAAATAGCTGCCTCATGGATATATTTATTATAGAACTTCCTTTACAAAAAGTTGACAAAAAATTTAGAATCCCACAATGAACAACTGTATAAAATCATAAATTGCATGTACAGTACCGCAATGTACTGTAGTTACATACAAGTATTATTTTGCTTGGTTTGTGGCTTGACTAATTACAGGATTATTAGCTGTAACGGTTATAGTTACTGAACACGTAATGTAGTCACTATAAAGGTAAAATGGACCAGTAAGGAAAGTAGAAAAGGCGGAATGGGCCGACTATATGACACTCTTTGGGTATATTCTACATCGACGTCGCCTTTTCGACAGAACATAGACCTGAAATTGAACGGAAGATATTTAGGGACTTTGGCGCACCATTTACCTTAAATCGGATGAATATATATATGGGAGCTATATGTACATCTGAACCGATTTCCATGAAACTTAGCACACATCATTCCAGACTTAATTCAATACGCTGTGCCAAATTTCGTGCAAATCGAAAGATATATAGGGACTTTGGCGCACCATTTACCTTAAATCGATGAAAAATATATATGGGAGCTATATCGAAATCTGAACCGATTTTCACGAAACTTAGCACACATCATTCCAGACTTAATTCAATACGCTGTGCCTAATTTCGTGCAAATCGAATGATATATAGGGACTTCGGGGCACTATTTATATAAAATCGGTCAAAAATATACATGGGAGCTATATCTAAATCTGAACCGATTTTCACGAAACTTAGCACACATCATTCCAGACTTAATTCAATACGCTGTGCCAAATTTCGTGCAAATCGAAATATATATAGGGACTTTGGTGCGCCATTTACCTTAAATCGGACGAAAATATATATGTGAGCTATATCTAAATTTGAACCGATTTTCACGAAACTTCACGTACGTCATTCTAGGCCTAATTCAATACGTTGTGCCAAATTTCGTGCAAATCGAAAGATATTTAAAGACTTTGGTGCACCATTTACCTAAAATCGGACGAAAATATATATATGGGAGCTATATCGAAATCTGAACCGATTTTCACGAAACTTAGCACACATCATTCTAGACTAAATTCAATACGCTGTGCCAAATTTCGTACAAATCGGAAGATATATAGGGACTTTGGTGCACCATTTACCTTAAATCGGACGAAAATATATATATGAGCTATATCTAAATCTGAACCGATTTCCACGAAATATATATTTTTTATTTTAATAAAAACACATTTATTAATATAATTTTCTTTCTTATCTCTTTTCAGGTATGTACAATAACCAGATTTATGTTTACGAAAAATATATATTTTTATATAACAATGTAAGTAATTTAATTTTCGAATTTTCCCATACAAATATGACATATTTTTGAGAAATAATAATTTGCCTATTAGGGGCGGTAATAGCTTTTTTCTAAATTTGTGTTAAATACTATTTTAAAAAAATCCACACCTGTGGCTAGACCTCAAAAATAATTTTAAAAAATTCCCCGCCTGTGTGTAGACCTCAAAAATAATTTTTAAAAAATCCAGACCTGTGGGTTGAACTCAAAAATAATTTTAAAAAAATCCAGACCTGTGGGTTGAACTCAAAAATAATTTAAAAAAAATCCACGCCTTTGGATAGACCTCAAAAATAATTTTAAAAAAATCCACGCCTGTGGATAGACCACAAAAATAATTTTTAAAAAATCCACGCCTTGTGGTAGACCTCAAAAATAATTTTTAAAAAAATCCACACCTGTGGGTAGACCTCAAAAATAATTTTTAAAAAATCCACGCCTTGTGGTAGACCTCAAAAATATTTTTTAAAAAAATCCACGCCTGTGGGTAGACCTCAAAAATAATTTTTAAAAAATCCACGCCTTGTGGTAGACCTCAAAAATAATTTTAAAAAATCCACACCTGTGGATAGACCTCAAAAATAATTTAAAAAAAATCCACGCCTGTGGTTAGACCTCAAAAATAATTTTTAAAAAATCCACGCCTTGTGGTAGACCTCAAAAATATTTTTTAAAAAAATCCACGCCTGTGGATAGACCTCAAAAATAATTTTTAAAAAATCCACGCCTTGTGGTAGACCTCAAAAATAATTTTAAAAAAATCCACGCCTGTGGGTAGACCTCAAAAATAATTTTTAGAAAATCCCCGCCTGTGGGTAGACCTCAAAAATAATATTTAAAAAATCTACGCCTGTGGATAGACCTCAAAAATAATTTTTAAAAAATTCACGCCTGTGGATAGACCTCAAAAATAATTTTTAAAAAATTCACGCCTGTGGATAGACCTCAAAAATAATTTTTAAAAAATCCACACCTGTGGGTAGACCTCAAAAATAATTTTTAAGAAAATCCACGCCTTGTGGTAGACCCTTAAACAGAATTAAAAAAATTTTTCACGCCTCAAGATATGCAAGGAAAACATTTGTTTTTAATGTAAAGCGCCCTCTATTATTAACATTGGTAGTTAAAAAAGTTTATTTTATCCCCAAAGCTTTGTGCTTGTAGAACTTTTTTGTTGTTGTTGTTGCCGCACCCTCCTCCCCTCACCAAAAATCCCAAACATTACATTTCTGACATTCTTCAGGTTGCCATGACATTTAACTGTCATTTCATTATGTTTACTATATTCAAAATAATTAAAAGCTCCCGAGAGGAGGAAGAGAGAGAGAGAGAGTTCGTAAACCATAGAGAGTAAGAGAGAACCTCTGTGTGGTGTTGTGTCCTTACCCTAACAAAAAGGACAACAACAAATGCAACAATCAGAATCCAATAGAAACTGAACCAAACCTTAACAAGCGCCAGCAGCAGAAGTTTTAATCGTTCGGCAAAGGGGGCCAGAAAACCAGTTTTTCGTTAAAAGAAAAAAAACAAAAATTTTACAAAAAACGGAAAGGTTTTAGTAGTGCGCTTCTAGGTTGGTTGGTCGTTCGGACGGCCGGCCCGTATTTTCCGTGTTCCGTATTCCCAGTTATTATTTGGATGTGAGTGTGTCTGTGTGTGTGAACCTTAAGAAGTGTGCCGCCCCATACACATTTGAAATAAATATTACGTACGGAATTGTGTGAGCGAGCCCTCTTGCCCTCCCCTTCTCCCCATCAACCAACCAACCAACTAACCTTACCAACAAACCTGCCATCGAGCTTGCCTTGCCTGCCAGCAGAGTGGTTGGTTGCTGGCTTTCGGTTCTGGTGTTCTTTCTGTGCGTTCAGTGTTGAAGGTATCTATCAGAACGAAGAAAAATCCAAAAAACGAAAAAAATGGCCCAGAGGAAGAAAATCTAAATAAATAAAAATTAAATATTAAAAAAAAATCCAAAGCAAACCCTAAGGCGGAAAAATAAAAATGTACCCAATTAAAGAAAAAAATTAATAAAAAAATTTAGGAAAATATTTCAAAATTGTAATCTCCTCTGCGAACGTGTGTTTCTATCTTCATGAGTTCGTGTGTGTGTGTGTGTGTGTCAAAAATCTGTGTGTAACTCCTAAAAGTATACTATGATGATTTATGGAAAACCCTTAAATTTATACTACACAATTGATGAAAAGAAGAACGAGCAGTAGAACCATATGTGTGCCGAAAAAAATTAAAATATTCCGGGATCCATAAATTTAATTAATTGTGAAAATTATCTTTACAAAAAAAATATTTTTTTTCAAAATCATGAAAAGTGAAAATCAGATTTTTTGTCATCTTGTGCCGAATTTTTGCGTGACATCTGGCCATAATTATTAATGCAGTTACTTCAGTATCACGTTGATTTTTTTCTTGCGGAATGTCGTGACAAAACTTTCACCAACAAGACCGCCCGCCTGCGTTCGCTCCCTCTCTAACTCTCTCTCGAAACGCTTCCTCCCCGCTCTCTTCATCGAATTTCTTTTGTTGTACATTAAGGATAATTAAATGTAATGAAATGTGCGTGAGTGAGTGCGTTCGTGTACAACTTCCGCGTGTGACAATTTGTTTCTATCAACGACCAAAGAAAATAAACCAAAACTTTTCTAAGGTCAAACTTTCGAAGTAATTTGGTCGTGGACCGTCAGCCGGGGGAAATGAAGGAAAGTAATTGAAGATTTCAATGTGTTACTTCGATTAATAGATTTTCAATTAACAAAGAAATCCATTCAAATTCTTTCAGATACATTATCTACGATTTTTAGATAATGTAGATAAATTATCTATAACTTTTAGATGACACAGAAATATTAGATTTGCCATATAGTTACATTATCTGGCATTTTTGGTAGTGTAGATAAATTATCTAAGCCATTTTGATGACGTAGATAAATTATCTATGGCATTTAGATGACATAGATAAATTATCTATAGTATATACATACATTATCTAGCATTTTTGGGAGTACAGATAAATTATCTAAGCTATTTTTAACGTAGATAAATTATCTATGAGATTTAGATGACATAGATAAATTATCTATGGTATATAGATACATTATCTAGCATTTTTGGGAGTACAGATAAATTATCTAAGCTATTTTTTAACATAGATAAATTATCTATGAGACTAAGTTGACATAGATAAATTATCTATGGTATTTAGATACATTATTTAGCATTTTTGGGAGTACAGATAAATTATCTATGGCATTTAGATGGCATAGATAAATTATCTATGGTATATAGATACACAATTTAACATTTTTAGTAGTTCAGATAAATTATCTAAGCTATTTTGATAACATAGATAAATTATCCATGGCATATAGATGTCATAGATACATTTTCTACGTTATTTAGAGAGATTATCGTAAACTTTGGGAGTTCAGATAAATTATCTATGCATATATGCTACTAATATAGATAGATACCATAGATAGTATCATAGAAACATTATCTGTGTTACTCGGATATCATTTCTGACGATTTTGAAAGTCTAGATAAATTATCTAAGCTATTTTCGCCATGTAGATAAATTATCTATGGCATTTAGATGACATAGTTACATTGTTTATTTTTTTATATGCATTATATAAATATTCGGATAATTGTATGTCTTTTAGATTGCAATTTATCTCGCAGGATCTTCAAATATATTTTAGATAATTCAGATAATATATGTAGGCGATCAAATATAGGTCTATTGTACGAATTACAACTCTTTAAGAAAGTCTTTTTAATGTTTAATGATTTTTTATGGCTAAATGATAATTTTGGAAATCTAGATAAATTATAGATAATTCAGATAATTTTCGCAAATAACCATTTATAGATTTTTTATTGATAGAATATAAGTAGATACCTTTTTTGATCAATTTGAAATGAATTTATGTCGTCGGAAAGCAATTTCAGACCCTTAGATAAATCTTAGATAATTCAGATAATTTGTATATAGGCTCCATTGTATAAATTATTACTATTTGAGACATTTTTTCCAATATTTACTGGATTTTTATGCTCAAATGACAATTTGTACCCTTTAGATAAATTATAGATAATTGAGATAAATGCCATAGATGACCAGTTTTTTGATTTTTATTCATCGAATATAAGTAGGAACGTTTTTTTATTTAATTTCAAATGAATAACTGTTGCCAAAAATCAATTCCAAGTCCTCAGATAAATTTTAGATATTTCAGATAATATTCATAGATGATCATACGAAGGTCCATTATGTAAATTATAACTGTTTGACCAATTTTTATTGATTTTAATGAATTTTTGTGGCCAAATGCCATTTTCGGAACTCTAGATAAATTATAGATAATTGAGATAAATTTCGCAGATGGTCATTTATATGATTTTTCTTAGTAGAATATATGTATAAACCATTTTTGGTAAATTTTAAGCGATTATCTATAGCCAAAAAGCAATTTCAGGTCCTCAGATACATTTTAGATAATTCATATAATTTGCAAAGATGATCAAATGTGGGTCTATTATGTAAATTATATCGGTTTGGGCAATTCTTACTGATTTTTAATGGATTTTTTATGCCCAAATGACAATGTTTGACCTTCAGATAAATTTTAGTTAATTCAGATAAATTTCGCAAATGATCATCTATAACTACTCTATGTATGTAAAACCAATATATGTAATTTTTCATACTTTAAATTGGTTTTAGGGTGTCTAAATAGCAATTTCAGGTCCTCAGATACATTTTAGATAATTCTTTATCTAGTCTAGATAAATAATCTAGGTTGTGTGTTACAATTTCGAGCGGTTTCCAATCCTCCCTTGATTACTTCTATCCATGTCTCTCAACCTTTAACAACATTTCTGACCCCCATATGCGGTCAATTAAAGGATATTAACCCCTTAACTCTGCTCTCTTATCTCTCACCCCTCTGACCTCTCACAGTACCCCAGCAGGACCGTAACTACTTTTTATTACTACTCCGTTTATTTTATTATAATTATTATTACTTCATATTCCGGGCCAATTAATAGTTTCTTTGCTACGTGTTTTCATCTATCTATCTTTTTCATATTTCTATTGACAAAAGTTGGTGGGAGAGGGGAGAAAAGGAATATACAATAAAATGGAGGGGGGAGGTGGTGGTTGGGTTGGGAATATAGTCCCATAGCTGGCTGGTAGTTAGTTAAGTGCTCCCTTAATTGAATTAAAACGCTACCAATATAACTGTGAAAATGAATTATGAAAGAGAAGAAACGAGAAGAGAGAAATTTGATTATGAGAGATGCTCTCTCCCTTCTCTCCTCTCTATTTCACTCTGTTCATAGGGACTATTGGGTTAGGTTGGGTTGAAGAATTTTTTGTAGACGAAAGAAGGTAGGATAAATATTTGTGGGTGTGTTCGAAACATTAGGGGTCCTGGGTGCATGAGATAGTCATAGATAATTATCTACGAATATTATCTATTATTTATCTAGAGGTCTAAAATACCTATTTTGCCACAAAAATTGATTTGTAACTAATTCAAATGGTTTATATCAACCTTCTAAGTATAGAATGCTAACATATGGTCATCTACGAAATTTATCTGAGGGTCTAAAAATGCTATTTAGGCACTCAAAACCGATTTTAAAATACGAAAAAACGGTTTATATTGGTTTTATATGCACAGAGGACCTATAGATAATCGTCTGTGGAATTTGTTCGAAATTGTCAGCTTGGCCATAAAAATGCATTAAAAATCAATAAAAATAGATATAACCGATATAATTTGCATAATAGGGATATAGATAATTATCTGTGAAATTTATCTGAATTATCTAAAATTTATCTGAGGGTATGAAACTGCATTTTCCGACAAATATTCACTTTAAATTAATCCAAATTGGTTCGTACTTATATTCTATTAATAATAATCATATAAATAGTTATCTTCCAAATTTATCTCAATTATCTATAATTTATCTAAAGGTTGGAAATTGTCATTTTGGCCATAAAAGTGCATTAAAAATCAATAAAAAAGATCTAACCGATATAATTAGCCTAATAGACCTATATATGATCATCTGTGAAATTTATCTAAATTATCTAAAATTTATCTGAGGACCTGAAGCTGTTTTTTGGGAACAGACACTCATTTAAAAATGATTTAAAAAGGTTCCTCACTTTATTTGTATCAATAAAAATCGTATAAATAGTCATCTGTGTAATTTATCTCAATTATCTATAATTTATCTAAGGGTCCGATATTGCTATTTGGTCACAAAAATTCATTAAAATTTAATAAGGATTACTCAAACTAATATAATTTGCATAATAGGGCCATATATGATCATCTGTGTAAATTATCTAAAATTTATCTGAGGACCAAACATTATTTTTGGGGGAAAGATATTCATTTAAAATGATCACAAAGAGGTTTCCTATATACATGTAGTAATAAAAATCATATAAATGGTCATTTGTGAAATTTATCTCAATTATCTATAATTTATCTGAAGATCAAAAATTGTCATTTGGCTATAAAAATGCATTAAAAATTAATAATAATTGCTCAGAAATATAAAATATATATATAATAGACCTATATATGATTATCTATGTAAATTTTCTCAATTATCTATAATTTATCTGAAGGTCTAAAATTGCTTTTGGTGATAAATATGCACGTAAAACTATTAAAAATGGTTTATATATATTTTCTCTTAATAGAAATGTTATAAATTGTCATATCCGAAATGTATCTCAATTATCTATAATTTATCTAAGGGTACGAAATTATCATTTGACCATAAGAATGCCTGAAATATTATTACAAATTGCTCAAATAGTTATAATTTACATAATAGACCTCTATATCATCATCTATGAAAATTATCTAGATTTATCTAAAGTCTTGAAATTGCCAATTTGGCATAAAAATTTACTTAAAAGTATATTAAATGACTTATATTGATATACTTTGCATACTACTCCTCAAAATGCTTATCTACGAATATTATCTGAATTATCTAGAAATTATCTGAAGACCTAAAATTGCTATTTTGGTCACATAAATTCAATTAAACATACGAAATGTAGTTTATATTTGTATTATAGGTGTAGGAGATACATGTATGGGTTTAAGATGATTTATCTGAATTATCTAAAATTTATCTGAGGGTCTGAAATTGATTTTTTTTGATTTTAAATGCATTTTAAAACTGATTAAAATACTTTATATCGGCCTTTTGAGTAAAATGCGGACCAAAGATAATCATCTCAATTATCTAAGTATTATCTTTGGGGTTAAAATTGCATAAAATGTTTAAAAATTATTTTCTTTGTATAGCAGACATATAGATAAACTTTTTTTATATTTATATTATCTGAATTATCTAAAAGTTATCTGAGGGTCTTAAATTGATATTTGATCGGGCAAATTCACTTGGAATGACAACAGAATGGCATATCATGATTTTATATGTCAAATTTGAGCCATAGATAATCATATATAATTATTATGTGAATTATCTACAATTTATCTGAGGGTCTTAAATTGATATTTAATCACACAAATGTTTTAAAAGTTAATAAAAATGTTACCAGAAGGTTTTCAGTATGAAATATGACCCACAGATAATCATCTATGGTTGTTATCTCAATTATCTTAGCGTTATCCTTGGATTGAAAATTGCATAGAATGTCTAAAACTTATCTAAAATATATTTCTTTTGCATAGTAGACGAATAGATTAACTTTTTTAAAATTATCTGAATTATCTAAAATGTATCTAAGGATCGAAAATTGAGACTTTGTTACAAAAAATTACTTGTAATAGTTTGATATGAAAAATTTCAACCATATGATCATCATCTGATTTATCTACAATTTATCTGAGGGTTGAAAATTAGTATTTTGTCACAAAAATACATTTAAAAATTATTGAAAATTTTTTTACCGGATTTCTATGTAATATACGGTCCATAGATAATCACCTATGAATATTATCACAATTATCTAAGTGTTATCTTTGGGTTTAAATTTACTCAAATTGACTAAAACAAATTTCCATTGCATATTAGACACAAAGATAAACTTTTTAAAAATTATCTCAATTATCTAAAATTTATCTGAATGACTAAAATTCACTAGTATTTATAAGTTATGGCCCATACGTAAAATGTGAGCCTCAGATAATCATTTTTGGATATTATCTGAGTTATCTGAAATTTATCTGAAGACCTAAAATTAATATTTGATCACAAAAATGCATTAAACATTGTTTATTCCTGTATTTTATGTAAAATTCGAACCATAGATAATCGCATAAGGCTGTTGTCTACATTATCTAAGTGTTATCTTTGGGTTAAAAACTACATGAATTGTCTAAAACATATTTCCATTGCATATTACACAAATAGATAAACATTTTAAAAATTATCTGAATTATCTAAAATTTATCTGAGTGATTAAAATTCGCCAGAAATTATAAAAAATTAGCCATATGTCAAATTAGAACCTCAGATAATCATCTATGGATATTATCTGAATTATCTGAAATTTATCTGAAGACCTAAAATTAATATTTGATCACAAAAATTCATTAAACTTTGTTTATTCCTGTATTTTATGTAAAATTCGAACCATAGATAATCGCATAAGGCTGTTGTCTACATTATCTAAGTGTTATCTTTGGGTTAAAAATTAGATGAATTGTCTAAAACATATTTCCATTGCATATTACACAAATAGATAAACTTTTTAAAAATTATCTGAATTATCTAAAATTTATCTGAGTGACAAAAATCCACTAGAAATTATAAAAAATGACGCATACGTAAAATTAGAACCTCAGATAATCATTTTTGGATATTATCTGAGTTATCTAAAATGTATCTGAAGGCCCAAAGTTAATATTTGTCCTCGGAAATTCAAATAAAATAATACAAATGACTTATATCTGTCAACAATCGAAAATATAGCCCATAGATAATTTTCTATGAATTTATCTGAGTTATTTAAAATGTATCTGAATTATCCAAAATTTATATGAGTTACTTAAATTCACTAAAACTTAGAAAAGAAATGGCCCATGCGCACAATTAGAGCCCAGATAACTATTTTTGGATTTTA
Organism: Musca vetustissima; assembly: GCF_032173495.1. Classification (NCBI taxonomy): domain Eukaryota; kingdom Metazoa; phylum Arthropoda; class Insecta; order Diptera; family Muscidae; genus Musca; species Musca vetustissima. The sequence continues at coordinate 56,069 of NW_026873158.1, read as the reverse complement.
TCTCAGTTATCTAAAATTTATCTCAAGGTCAAAAAATAATATTTGCCCTCGGAAATTCAAATAAAATAATACAAATGACTTATATCAGTCAACAATCGATAATACAGCCCATATAATTTTCTATGCATTTATCTGAGTTATTTAAAATTTATCTAAATTATCTAAAATTTATATGAGTTACTTAAATTCACTAAAACTTAGAAAAAATGGCTCATGCGCACAATTAGAGCCTCAGATAATCCTTTTTGGATATTATCTCAGTTATCTAAAATTTATCTCAAGGTCAAAAAATAATATTTGCCCTCGGAAATTCAAATAAAATAATACAAATGACTTATATCAGTCAACAATCGATAATACAGCCCATAGATAATTTTCTATGCATTTATCTGAGTTATTTAAAATTTATCTAAATTATCTAAAATTTATATGAGTTACTTAAATTCACTAAAACTTAGAAAAAATGGCCCATGCGCACAATTAGAGCCTCAGATAATCCTTTTTGGATATTATCTCAGTTATCTAAAATTTATCTGAAGGTCCAAAGTTAATATTTGCCCTCGGAAATTCAAATAAAATACTACAAATGACTTATATATGTCAACAATCGAAAATATAGCCCATAGATAATTTTCTGTGAATTTATCTGAGTTATTTAAAATTTATCTAAATTATCTAAAATTTATCTGAGTGCGTATAATTCACCAGGAATTGTAAAAAATTAGCCATATGTCAAATTAGTGCCTCAGATAATCATCTATGGATATTATCTGAGTTATCTAAAATTTATCTGAAGGTCAACAATTGATATTTGACACCAGAAACTCATGTAAAATAAACAAAATGGTCTATATCGGTCTACAATAAATTTATCTGAGTTATCTAAAATTTATCTGAATTATCTACAATTTATCTAAAGTTCGGAAATTGTTATTAGACCCCAGAAAATCACATAAAATAAAGGCTTTTGCTTCAAATATTTGAAGAGAGACCAGGAGAGCGACAGAGAGAGAGAGAGTCCCAAAGAAGGAATTCTGAATATGGTTCAAATTATTTACTCAAATTTCTAGCTTTTTTCTGCAACTGATACAAATTCCTATAATGAGTTTATAATTTTAAAAACATGGTTGTGTTAAGATCAAAATAATTTACTAAAAAAATTAAATTAATAAAAATAATTTAAAAAAATAATTCAAAAAATTAAAAAAAAATATTAAAGATTTCAAACTAAAAAATGAGCTAAAATCAAAAAAAAAAAAAAATCTTAAATGAGTGAAAATTAAAAAATACAACAACAATGTTAATAAATTAACAAAGTCAACACTACAATCAATCAAATCAAAAAGGATACCCCTAACAAGGTGTCTCAGAGCACAAATTCCCCAAAGCCGGCAAAATTATGTTGGAATGTAAACAGGTAATTATTGTCTTTAATTTTTTTTTTTAATATAAAAATTTATTACAACAAAAATTATCTAATTTATCTAAGCCCCATTTTCTCTCTGGGGGAAGACTTAATTGTTTTTAAATTTTTATTTATTCGTCTTACTTAATTAATCTAACCTTGACATTTGCAAAGACTTAGATCATCAAAAGCTTAAGGAATTTTATTTGCAAAAAAACACATACCGTTGTTTTTGTTGTTGCTGGATTTTTTTTTATTTAAACGAAATAATTTCCATTTCTTATTGTAATTGACATTTTTACTTGTCGGGTTCTTGGTTGTTGTTGACATTTTTTGTTGTTGTATGGTCGTCATGTGTGTTGCGCTTTTCCTGGCTTTTGGATTTTATTTTTTGTTGTTGCCTTTTTCATAATCCAAAAATGCCACTCACCACTAAAACTATTTCACTTGACGTCAGTCATTCAGTCGGTTCTCGGTAGTAGTCAACCGCTTTTTTTATTGTCTCATATCAAATATAATTGTAAATTTTTCCCTTGAGGGGGGTAAAGGTACCACCCCCACCTCTCCCCTCAACCCCCTCCTCTCTGTCCACTGTTCAAACAGATTATTTTATTATTATTGAGATTACCTTCAGTTTTATTAGACAAAAAAAAAAAAATTCCGGCATCTGCAAATGGTCTAGGGTGAAGGGTGAAGGGTGGGGGGAAGGGTGAAGGGTTCGGTTTTATTGTAAAGGGCATTCATAATCAACAAATATTGGGGTGGAATGTAAAAAATAATTTTTTTTCGGAACATTTAATAGGCGTTGATTTTAAAAAAAAATATTTTTAAGGGTCTACCAACACAAAGCGTGGATTTTTTAAAGACCAACACAAAGCGTGGATTTTCTGTTGAAACCGATTTATGTCTCAGCTGCTTCTGCTTATCCTCCAGGCCAACCTCTAAAAGGGAAGGTAAGGATCTGGAGAGATCTTTGCTGGGTGTTCTCAACAATTCCGCCACATCCTCATCATCACAATCACTTTCCGCAGGTGGTGAGGGTGACGACATCACGGCCAGGGTATAGGCATCCTTGATTTTGGAGGGTGAATTGATTTGCCGCATCAGCGTACGATCCAATTCCATGATGTTCAGTTCCGGTTGACCCACAGAACTGGGTTGTTCCGAACTCACCGATGAATTGATGGTCTTGAAAAGCAGTTTCTTAACATAGGCTGTGTATTTTTTTTGGATTTCGACAGGGTGCCCATGAGGGATTTATTGCTGAACGGCGAACGGCAATCGGAGTCAGAATCTGTGGACACGGCAGGATTGGCCTCAACCAGGGAATAGTCTTTTTTCCAGGTCAAAGAACGTCTCAATTTCTTTTTGCGCAGCATTTTGGGAGCCTTCGTATCCAATGGGATATCGAGAGAATCCTTTTCAGTGTTCGAATCTTCGCTAGTTGCCAGTGAAGGGAAATTGTGGCAGGTTAGAGGGAATTCCGCAGAGAGTCGGGTTGAGTTTCTCAAACTTACCTTATTTATACTAGTCACACCCAAATCACTGTCACCAGGGAAGCCTGGGAATTGTTGAGATTCTCGGGAATCGAGGGTTTTTCTTCCTTAACTTCTTCTCTTTCGGCATTTTCCGCTTGATCAACTTCGAGCGGTAATTCCACCTCAATGACGGAGTTGTCAAATGAATTTTTCTCCTCTATGGGTTCCTTGATAATATTTATGGCACTGAGCTGCTGCTTCTTGGCCTCTTTTTCAGCTTCCAATTTATTGATGGCCGCTTTGAGCAGCTGATCAACTTTAGCCTTGGGTATAACATTATCCCGCGAATTTTTGGGCACAATTTCTATCACATCCTTTTTATTATGGACCGGCGTGATATCGAAGACCACTGGTCTTTGGTCTTTAAAAAATCCACGCCTTGTGTTGGTCTTTAAAAAATCCACCCCCATCCATCTTTAAAAAATCCACGCCTGTTAATAGTCCTTGAAAAAATATCCTTAAAAAATCCACTCCTGTTGATAGTCCTTGAAAAAATATCTTAAAAAAAATCCACGCCTGTTGATAGTCCTAGAAAAAATATCTTTAAGACAGCTAAACAAAATCGCCAGCATTTCTTCTCTATCCCTAACCTCCAGCCCCTCAAAGGCCAAGCCTTTGCAGATGCAACCAAGCACCACTTGTTTGGTGGCGGAAAATGTCTTTCAACAACTCTGCGTCAAGGATAAGGCCCTACTCTACAATAAATTCGTTGAGGATATGTCCAAGAAAAATCCGAAATTCTCCAAACATGGTCAGATCCTTGAGAATAATGTAAAGAAGGAAATCTCCCGCGGCGAAGTGGTCTGCGAAAAGCAGGGATCCGTAAAACATTTACGTGAATCCCTCGAGGCGAAAATGACACCAACCAAGACCTCAGGCTTGTCCAAGACTCTGCAAAGATTTTAAAAATCTCCCGGAGGAAACGCGTCGACTCTCCTAGGCTCTCCCGTGACTCTTTAAAAAATCCACGCCTGTTGATAGTCCTTGAAAAAATATCCTTAAAAAATCCACGCCTGTTGATAGTCCTTGAAAAAATATCCTTAAAAAATCCACGCCTGTTGATAGTCCTTGAAAAAATATCCTTAAAAAATCCACGCCTGTTGATAATCCTTAAAAAATCCACGCCTGTTGATAGTCCTTGAAAAAATATCCTTAAAAAATCCACGCCTGTTGATAGTCCTTGAAAAAATATCCCTAAAAAATCCACGCCTTATGTTCGACCCTTAAAATTAATTTTTAAAAAATCCACGCCCTGTGGAGATCCTTAAAAATATTTTTTTAGAAATCCGCTCTTTTTAAAAAATTATGGAAATTAATTTTTTAATCCATTTTCCTCTATCCGACTGTCATTTCTTCGTAACTGGTAATTAGCATAATTTTCTACGAAGTTCGCCTAACAAAGCAGCTGCCTTTAATTTCGCGAAATACCGCCACATAGCCACTTCAATCTCTGCAGGTACTAATTAAAGTAGATCTCGAAGTTTATCTGTCACCCAGCGACAGAAAAGGGATCAATTTGTCATTAGTAGGCTGCTTCTGAAAATTTGCAGAACAAAATTTTTATGATACTCTTCTTGTGGGTGGTAAATCCAAGCAGAGGATACATTTTTCTACCTGACTACCTGCTTAAGCAGTCTTCCGCAATTTTTGGTATATAAGTTCTCCGTGGTGAGTGACACAGCATCAGTAACTTGTGTGAACGTCTAACGTTAACATTTAGAAACAGATTTTCGTATTCGTAAAAAAACCTTCAAAATTTATCCCACCGTAGAACAAATCTTGAACATGGTTCTTAAAACTCAAAACACCGAAGAAGTTTTGGATCTGAGCCAACAGGCTGAAGGTGGAACTACTCAACGTTTGGTTGTGAATACCACGGATTTCAATGATCGTGATTTTAATGACTTCGTTACCTTGTCGGAGGAAATTGAACGGAACAACCGTCAAAGGAGATCCCAACGCCGGCCTCGCCACCATACCATGGTCGCCACAATGACCCGTGAGGAATTATTCGAATGTACCAACATCGATGATGATCAATTTCTCAACGCTTTGGAACATCAAAATGATTTCGATGCGAGCATGAATAAAACTGTCCTGCTACGGAGTATTGATAACCTCATGAAGTATTTCGATGAAGATGTTGAGGTTCCGGATAGTTCGGGTAAGAGTACACCAGTAAAATTGAAGACCAAAGGCAAAGTGGCCTCTGCTGTGGCCTCATTTCGCAGTAAGGCCCAAAAGTCACCCTCTCCCATGATGAAAAGGAAAAATAAACAAAAATCCGAAGCCAAGCTGGCGAATCTCAGCAATGTTGGAGAGCTGAAGAAGCGTTATGAGCAGGAGGATAAGGAGAACATATCGCCCAACAAAACTTTGACTCTAAGTCCGAAGATGTTTAAGAAATCTAAGGTTAAGCAGATGGCTTTGATGTTGTCACCAGAAGCTGCGGTAAATTCCGCAGCTAAGGTTAGCAATTCTCCCCTGAAGTCAGCCACCCTGAGCCCTAAAATGTTGAGGAAATCCAAGGTCAAGCAAATGGCTTTGCTCTTCAACAATAAAATGCATTCGATTATGCGGAAATCGAGCTCAGAACAGCCACAGGAGGAGCCTCAGGAAACCTCAACACAGCAGCCTCAAGGAACCGTTGATGCCGCAGAAGAAGAGCCTCTAACTCCCACGGAACCCATTTCTCCTGGGCTCTCTTCAATTGCCTCACCGAATTTCACCTCTACCCTGGTGAAACCCAAATCCCCGAAACTGAAGCCCAAGATGCCCACCTTCATTGCCAAATTACCCAGTCCTCGGGCCAGTCCACTCTTCAAGAGAAGGCAGTTAAACAAAACCTCAAGTATTTCCTCTTTATCCCTAACCTCCAGCCCCTCAAAGGCCAAGCCATTGCAGAAGCAACCCAGCACCACTTGCCTGGTGGCAGAAAATGTTTTCCAGCAGCTATCCGTCAAGGATAAGGCTCTACTCTACAATAAATTCATCGAGGATATGTCCAAGAAAAATCCGAAATTCTCCAAACATGGTCAGATCTTGGAGAACAATGTGAAAAAGGAAATCTCACGCGGAGAAGTGGTCTGTGAAAAGCAGGGTAGCGTAAAACATTTACGTGAATCCCTCGAGGCGAAAATGACACCGACCAAGACCTCAGGCTTGTCCAAGACTCTGCAAAGATTTAAAAAATCTCCCGGAGGAAACTCATCGGTTCTTCTCGGCTCTCCCGTGACTCCCAGCAAATCCAAGGAATTTGAGGATTTACCCAGGCCCCTGACACCACCCCAGACCCCCGAGAATATGAGCCAAACCATACACGAGGATGACAGTGAAGATCCGCTGCATGTCAGCACCCTAACTGTGGTCCTCAAACCCAGTCCTGAGGTAAAAAAGTACGCCACCAAACCAAGGACTCAACGAAAGAAAAGGGATGTCCGATTCCTCAGCGATTTGGGAAACGTGGAGCCGCAATCCTTCAAGAGGACTCAGGAAATGATTCGTTCTTCCGTCAATGTGGAACCTTTTGCCCCTCCCAAAAAGATTCGCCGCACCCAGCATGAACGCCTTGCGCCGAAAATGTTTTTTCAGAACCAACATTTGGAAAAACTTTTCTATAACTGGTTGAAGGAAAAGAATGGGGTGGTCTTCGACATTACACCGGTCCATAATAAAAAGGATGTGATTGAAATTGTCCCTAAAAATTCGCGGGATAATGTGATACCCAAGGATAAGGTGGATCAGCTACTCGAAGAGGCCATCAATAAATTGGAGGCAGAGAAGGAGGCCAAGAAGCAGCAGCTCAGTGCCATAAATATTATCAAGGAAACCCTAGAGGAGAAAAATTCCTTTGACAACTCTGTCATTGAGGTGGAACTACCTCTCGAAGTAGATCAACAGGAAAATGTCGAAGGAGAAGAAGTTAAGGAAGAAAAACCCACGATTCCCGAGAATCTCAACAATTCCCAGGCTTCCCTGGACAGTGATTTGGGTGTGACTAGTATAAATAAGGTAAGTTTGAGAAACCCAACCCGTCTCTCTGCAGAATTCCCTCTAACCTGCCACAATTTCCCTCCACAGACAACTAGCGAAGATTCGAACACTGAAAAAGATTCTCTCGATATCCCATTGGATACGAAGGCTCCCAAAATGCTACGCAAAAAGAAATTGAGACGTTCTTTGACCTGGAAAAAAGACTACTCCCTGGTTGAGGCCAATCCAGCCGTGTCCACAGATTCTGATTCCGATTGCCGCTCGCTCAGCAATAAATCCCTCACGGGGACCCTTTCGAAATCCAAAAAATGCACCGCCTATGTTAAGAAATTGCTCTTCAAGACCATCAATTCCTCGGTGAGTTCGGAACAACCCAGTTCTGTGGGTCAGACGGAGCTTAGCATCATGGAATTGGATCGTTCGCTGATGCGGCAAATCAATTCACCCTCCAAAATCAAAGATGCCTATACCCTGACAGTGATGTCTTCACCCTCACCCCCAGCGGAAAGTGATTGTGATGATGAGGATGCGGCGGAATTGTTGAGAACACCCAGCAAAGATTTTTCACGGTCTCTACCCTCACTTCTAGAGGTCGGCCTGGAGGATAAGCAGAAGCAGCTAAGGCAAAAATCTGTGTCCACGGAATTCACAGACCTCGAGAAGAACAAATTGGAATTGGAACAGGATCGTCTGATGATGGATAGCTTTATTGATCAGGGTTTCGAAACGGGATCCAATGAAATGGAATCTCCCATAAGACTAACCAAGAAATCCAGCTCCCACACGGAATTGGAAAAACCTCAGGTTGTCTTACGGGTCAGTGAGGAAAATCCCCAAAACTTTTCCACACCCAATAAAGATAAACCCATACAACAGGTGTTCACCTCCGCTCAGCAGGGTTTACATACCCAAAAGCATCTTATAAGTCCCATTCCATCGAGTCCGGGATCACAGCATGCGAAGCAGCAGACCATGCAATCTATACTCGAGGATTCTGAGGAGTTGGAGTACACGAATAGCTCGGCAACCTCTTTCAACATGAGCGGCAGCTATTTCAACGGTGAAATTCAGCATTCCCATAGTTCTACAGGTTCTTCCCATGTCAGCGCAGGCTCCAGGGTAAACACACCGCATCATTTGACGGTGACACAAAAAATGGAAGCATCACAGTTTTGGATCTCTTTCGGCGACTTTACCATGGCGATGAATATCCACTTCTATGAATCGGAACGCCTAATGCTTCTCAGCAACATCTTTGGTCAAAAATGTGTCGAAAATCGGGATATGACTTTCGGCATCGATGATCAGAAATTCTCCGCCGAATGTCCACTAAGTCAAACGGAGATTTTGCGTAAAATTCCCCACATGGAAAATTGTTCGCAGTATTGGTTCTCCACGGGAGATGTTCTGCTACCCTTTGCCGGAAAGCATTTGAGTTCGGCAAAGATCCAGGCCTTCTTTAATTATATCCGGGAATTCATGGAGGACTCCCAGGGTCAGCTGAGATTCGGTATTGATTCGTATGAATTCTCAAATGTCAGCATCTCACCCACCACCTCAGATGCCACCTATACCTGGCCCTCAGCCTCACCACCTCTCAAGACCAGTGACTTGGATCAATCAGATTTTGAATCTGTGGAATTGGAACAAAGTCTTAGCTTCTCGGCTTTGGGTAGTAATCATTCGGACTCAGGATCCATTAAATCTGAAGAATCACCCGATACATTGGAGCAAATATTCGAAGATGCCCGGAATTTGAACTTGAGTAAAACTCAAACGGATAAATTGGCCATGGCATCACAGCTCACTGTCCCCGAAATGCTGAAGACCCTGCACACTCAGCAGGAGAAACTCAAAAGCCTCGAAGAACGCATGGTAAATTGTGCCGCACCACTGAACTCCAGTACCACCAGTAGCTGTAAGAACCTGGAACAATTCCGTGAGTGTCCCGAATACATGAGGAAATTAAGGAGCATCATTTCGGCGATCGATAATATTGGCCGCGGGAACAATGGCTTCAATGCCTGCTCAATTGAACAGCTTGAGAGCTTCATGTTCTTCTTGAGTCGCTATGCCGATCTTTGCCTGGCCAATTGCACCGCCCACATTGAAAAGATTCTCGATGTGGTGATGAATCAAAAATCATTTCAGGCATAGATTTTCTTTTTCAATGGATCATCGAAATTTTCAACTGTACTCTAAAAAACCCAAAACATTCCGCCCATTCGTCGTAACCATTTTTCAAAAATGACTCAAGACCAAGGTTTTTGAAAAAAGGCCAAGGTTTTCGCGTTTAGCCTTAAGGAACCTCCCTCTAATTTTAAGTTTTATATTTTTAAGAATTTATTTGTGTATATAGTTATGTAAGTTACCACGATCTTCTAAAGATCCGGTAGGATTAGCATCTAATTTTTTTAGTGTATAAGTTGGAATTTTGAAAATAAAAAAAGAGAAAATTTGCCGCTTCGGAAACAAAAAAAAAATATTTTAATTTTTATGGGAAAATTTCGGGGAATTGAAAATATTAAAAAAATATTTTTCGGAAAGAAAAAACGATGGACTTTCATTTGATTACTTGCAATAGGGTGTATGTTCAATAGTTCCCGAATAGGGCACTTCCAAATATGTAGCCCTTAAAAATTATTTTGGAAAAATAAAAAAAATGTTTTTTATTTCAAAAAAAAATTTTTCTTAAAATTTTTGATTCAAAATAATTTTAGGAAAAATATTTTCCAAAAAGTAGGGGACGTAAGCATTCATTTGGTACCCTGAAGTCGGGTGTATGTTTTATAGTTCCCGAACAGAGCACCTCTGAACCTCTGATCTTGAAAAATTATTTTTGTAAGAATAAAACTCCATTTTTTTGTTTTAAATAATTTTTTCTTAACATTTTTGCTTCAAACTAATTTCGAATAAAATATTTTTGAAAATTAGAGGAGATAAGCTTCCATTTGGTACCCTGAAGTCGGCTGTAGGTTTTATAGTTCCCGAACAGTGGACCTTCAAACATGTTGCCCTGAAAAATTATATTTTGTAAATATAAAACATCATTTTTTATTTAAAATAATGTTTTCTCAAAATTTTTGCTTCAAACTAATTTCGAGCAAAATATTTTCGAAAATTAGAGGAGATAAGCTTTCATTTGGTACCCTGATGTCGGATGTATGTTCCATAGCTCCCGAACAGTGCACCTCCTAATATGATGCCCTGAAAAAATTATGTTTGTAAAAAAAAAATATTTTTTTTCAAATAATTTTTTCTCAAAATTTCTATTTCAAACAATGTTTGAATAGATTATTTTCGAAAAGTAGAGGTGAATACCTTTCATTTGGTACCCAGAGGTCGGGTGTATGATTTATAGTTCCCGAACTGGGCACGTTCAAACATCTAGCCCTAAAAAAATATAAAATAGCATTTTTTATTTCAAATAATTTTTTCTATATTTTTTGTTCAAAATAATTTTGAAAAGAATATTTCCGAAAAATAGAGGAGATGAGCTTTCATTGGTTACCCTTCATTTGGTACCGTTAGGTCGGTTGTATTTTTTTACAGTTCCCAAATAGGGGACCTCCAAACAGGTTGCCCTTAAAAATTATTTTTTGTAAAAATAAACAGATATTTTTTATTTCAAATAATTTTTTCTCAAATTTTTAGTTTCAAAATTATTTTGGAAAATATTTTCGGAAAGTAGAGTAGACAGCCATTCATTTGGCACCTTGAGGTCGGCTATATGTTTTATTGGTCCCGAACAGGGCACCCCAAACATGTGGCCCTAAAAAAATATTTTTTTTTTTAATATAAAACAAAATTTTTTATTTTAAATAATTTGTTTCTGAAATTTTTTGATTCAATAAAATGTTGATTAAAATATTTTCGAAAAGTAGAGGCGATAAACTTTAATTCGGTACTCTGATGTCGGCGGTATGTATTATAGTTCCCTAACAGTGCAAGTCCAAACATGTTGCCCTTAAAAATATATATTTTGTAAATATGAAACATCATTTTTTATTTCAAATAATTTTTTTCTCATATTTTTTGTTTCAAAACAATTTGAAATAAATAATTTTTGTAAAATAGAAGAGATAGACTTTCATTTGGTACCCCGATGTCGGATGTATGTTCCATAGCTCCCGAACAGTGCACCTCCTAATATGATGCCCTGAAAAAATTATGTTTGTAAAAAAAATATTTTTTTTTCAAATAATTTTTTCTCAAAATTTCTATTTCAAACAATGTTTGAATAGATTATTTTCGAAAAGTAGAGGTGAACACCTTTCATTTGGTACCCAGAGGTCGGGTGTATGATTTATAGTTCCCGAACTGGGCACGTTCAAACATCTAGCCCTAAAAAAATATAAAATAGCATTTTTTATTTCAAATAATTTTTTCTATATTTTTTGTTCAAAATAATTTTGAAAAGAATATTTCCGAAAAATAGAGGAGATGAGCTTTCATTGGTTACCCTTCATTTGGTACCGTTAGGTCGGTTACAGTTCCCAAATAGGGGACCTCCAAACAGGTTGCCCTTAAAAATTATTTTTTGTAAAAATAAATAGATATTTTTTATTTCAAATAATTTTTTCTCAACATTTTTGTTTCAAAATTATTTTGGAAAAAATATTTTCGGAAAGTAGAGGAAATAGCCATTCATTTGGCACCTTGAGGTCGGCTATATGTTTTATAGGTCCCGAACAGGGCACCCCATACATGTGGCCCTAAAAAAATATTTTTTTTTTAATATAAAACATAATTTTTTATTTCGAAGAATTTGTTTCTGAAATTTTTTGATTCAATAAATTTTTGATTAAAATATTTTCGAAAAGTAGAGGCGATAAACTTTAATTCGGTACTCTGATGTATTATAGTTCCCGAACAGTGTAAGTCCAAACATAGGTGTGTCTGGTTACCCTAAAGTTTGTAACAATTGTTACAAATTGTTACTGGAAGTCGTCTGTTAACCCAAAAGTTCTGCAAAAGAGAGCGGTTGGAGAGAGAAATTTTGACAGTTCTTTCAGTGAGAGTTTGCAAATTCTTGCTGGAAAAATTTCTTCTTGCAATCTCTTGCAACTCTTCTTCTTCTCATACATCGACATTCTATCAGATGTTTTCTATTGTTTGTTTATTTATTTTTGTGCTTTCAATTTGAAAATAATTTTTTTTGGAATTAGCAAGACTAATTGTTTTTGGAGAAAAACTTTACAAAACGAGAAAAACGTAAGTATTAATATGTAATAGGAAAATAAAAGACTATTTCCAGCATTTTTAGAAAAATGACGGAAGAAGATCAGTGTGTCTCTGTAGCCAGTGGCAGTAAATTGCTCATTTTTCATTGCTCATTGCTCATTTTTTTATTTTATTTCCTTTTTATTTCAAAAACTTGTTAAACTGGTTGTGTTTTCTTTCTTTTAATTCTTTATAATGGCGGACAAATTGGTTTGTTTTGACAAATCAGCTGATTAGTTGCAAGCTTCTGCAGGGATGCCGTCTGTTTACTTTTCGCATTTTTCTTGCAAAAGAGAATAAAACTACCTTACTCTCTCAGAAAGAAGTTACTGGACAATTCCTGCAGGGAAAGTAACCAGACACACCTCATGTTGCCCTTAAAAATATATATTTTGTAAATATGAAACATAATTTTTTATTTCAAATAATTTTTTTCTCATATTTTTTGTTTCAAAACAATTTGAAATATATCATTTTTGTAAAATAGAAGATATAGACTTCCATTTGGTACCTTGACATCGCGTGTAGGTTTCATAGTTCCTGATCAGGGCACCTTACAACATGTTGCCCTTAAAAAAAATATTTTTTGTAAAAATAAAAAAAACATTTTTTTCAAATTACCATTTTCTCATATTTTCTATTTCAAAAAAGTTTGAATAAAACATTTTCGAGAAGTAGAGGAGATAGCCGTTTATTTGACACCTTGAAGTCGGCTGTATGTATTATAGTTCCCGAACAGGGCACCTCTAAACATGTTGCCGTGAAAAAAATATTTTTGTTAGAATACACAGACAATTCATATTTCAAATAATTTTTTTTCTCAAACTTTTTGTTTCAAAATAAATAAAAATGGTGAAAAACCAAGGAAAATCTTTCTACATGACAGAATCTCCTTTTAAATAGATTTTTTTTTTTTTTTTTTTGATGGTCGGGCTTCGGCCGTGATTTTACAACTTTCACCTATGGACAGATACATACACCGGCTACGCGACAGAAACTTCTTTTAAATAGAATTTGTTTTTGTGTAGCAGGCCTTCGGCCGGGTATTTAAGACTTTCTTCTATGAACACATACCAACACCGGCTACGCGACAGAATCTCTTGTTAAATATAATAGATTTTTTGGGTAACCGGCCTTCGGCCGGGGATTTAAGATTTTCTCCTATGGACAGATACCAACACCGGCAACGCGACGGAATTTCCTTGTTTTTGTAGGGATCTAAGGTCCATATCTTTTGATCCACAACAGATCGCATCATTTTGGAAAGGGCAAATTGTGGTCTATCATTTGAATAAGGACCCATGTTCAAAAACTCTCTTAAGTTTTTCAAAAAAAATCGGGGACCCAAACCCAGTTTTTAGCTATTTTATAACCTTTAAAATCATACCCATTTTATATTAACCGGATCCGTAGAAGCGGATAACCGTACCCAAACTTCCGGGTCAAATAACCGCGTACGTCTCCCAAGATATCCCCATAATTAGGGTAAAAATACCTACCTCTGGAAAAAATTTCAGAAACATCTGATCGTTTTTACTAAACTAGAGTTAAGCCCAATTTTTTCAATAACACTCCAAAAGGCACGTGTGAAAAAATTGGAATTTAGTACTAAGAGGTACTAAAAAGTACTAAATATTATATTTGAATAGAACCAGTAGATATACTTATCTGAAAATTAATATGTAGCTTAAGATATTAAAATAGAATGTTGTGCAAAAATATCTTTTAGAAAATAGTACTAAAATGATACTAAAAATGACTAAAACTATATTACACCGGGACGTTTTGGAAGTAAAACTCGGAATTTTGGTATAGAGATAGAAATCAGGAATTTGTACATAGCTTTTACTACTCCAAATTAGTACTAAAGTGGTTGTAAAAAGTACTTAATAAAAATTACAATTGAACCGTTAGAAATAGAAATCTGAAAAGTGGTACGTTAATTTAACTATTACAAATGCTTCGGTATGCATTAATATATTTTTGAAATTAGTACTAAAATGGTGCTAAATATTAAATGACTACTGAAACGGTATAGATTGAAATCTAAAACTTGGTATGTTGCTTAATTATTTCACATATAATAAAATGCCATAGTGAATGGCAACTATACTACAGCGAATGATTTGTGAATTGTACAAATAAGTGATGTATGTACTGTACAAAATGTTATATTACAAATTCGTACTATAATGGTACACAAGTACTAAGTTATGGTACACATTAGTATTACGTTAACGAAAGGAACAAAAAAGTTAAAAAAAAAACTTGCATTGATTAAATTTTAAATAAATTTTAAGAGTGATAAGGATCGTTGTTAGTACATACTTACAAATGTTTATGTTTATTTATTTTAACTATTGAAATATATTTTTTTGGAAAGATCCGCTAATGACGTAACGGCATATGCTAATAATAGTATATATAAATATATATTTCTGTTGTGGATAAAGTTTATAAAAGAAATAAGGGATTATCTTAAGTAAGTGATGAAAATTATTTTCTTTTAAAAAATATTCTGATTTGAAATTCTTATTCTCAACTTCGGAACTTTTTTTTAAATAAAAATATTCCATGTACGACATTTGCAAGATAACTGTGAAATTTGTTAATTGAGCGCACTTTATATTTTGAAGAAGCGAATCAATCGATCAATTAAGAAGTAATTTTGCAATATTTTTGACGTTTCTTTGAGTCTCTTTCATTTATTATGTACCGCATCAATTGAATGCTTCCTTCCTACTAGATTGCCCAAATGGCCCAAATTAATATTTTCCACTAATTGTGTGTGTGTTCCTTAACCCTACGGTCAATAACCGGGTACATTTGTACCTTTTTTTATAAAAATCCTTTAAAATTTTCATTAAAGAGGATATTTGGATTAATTTTTGAAGAATCATTCTTGAGGTATTTTCGCACATAATCGAAGAAAAAAATTATGGAGGTTTTTGTTTTAAATTAGTCTATACGGATCTGATCTAGATGTAGGAACTCAAAATTATACATACATTAAAATAATATGTATTTAAATAAATGATTAAATGATAATCTATCTAAAACAATCATAGTAAATCCGTTATAGCTTTTGAATGGGTTAAGCTTTTTCAGTTATTTTTTTATTGGGATCTTATTTAGGTGTTCCTCAACCCCTCTGCAAATTTTTGTGACCCTAGACAACATGGGGCCATCAGGGCGACTCGTGGAAGTCAGAAACTACTTTGTTTTAGTCGATGTATACCAAAGGAAAAACAAGGTAGTTTCTGATTTCCACGAGTCGCCTCATGGCCCCATGTTGTCTAGGGCCACAAAAATTTGCAGAGGGGTTGAGGAACACCTAAATAAGATCCCAATAAAAAAATAACTAAAAAGCTTAACCCATTCAAAAGCTATAGCGGATTTACTATGATTGTTTTAGATAGATTATCATTTAAGCATGGATTTAAGTATATATTATTTTAATGTATATATAACTTTGAGTTCCTACATCTAGATCAGATCCGTATACATCGACTAAAACAAGGTAGTTTCTGACTTCCACGAGTCGCCCTGATGGTCCCATGTTGTCTAGGGCCACAAAAATTTACAGAGGGGTTGAGGAACACCTAAATAAGATCCCAATAAAAAAATAACTAAAAAGCTTAACCCATTCAAATGCTATAACGGATTTACTATGATTGTTTTAGATAGATTATCATTTAATCATTTATTTAAATACATATTATTTTAATGTATGTATAATTTTGAGTTCCTACATCTAGATCAGATCCGTATAGACCAATTTCAAACAAAAAACCTCACGATAGTCCAATTTTTTAATGAGTTACAGAGCTATCTTTGGATGGGTACAAATGTACCACGGTTATTGATCTACGTATACTTTTTTAGTTATTGACCGTAGGGTTAAGAATATAATTTCATCGATTTCCCAAATGTTATATTTTTTGATAATTTTCTCACACGTGTATGTATTCAGTCCTGAAAATCTGGATAATTCATTTGCTATTAATAGATACATTCCGTCACATTATTTTCTTTAAAAAATATGGTCTTTTTAGATGTGAATTTATAATTTTATTCTTCTTGTATTCTAATTAAACCTTGTAGCCGTTGAGAATACTTTTAGACATTGCTATGCATATCCATAAAAATCTATGTTCTAACCGTAAATGTCAACTTGCTATTGAAAAAAGCTGTGAAATTTTATTAATTGATTATTGGGTGCCAGATTATTTTTAAATGAAGTTTGTAAAGCCGATCGATGTTTTTCAAATGTTTCATCCCTCACCAAGATGAAGCCAAATTATTTATTAATTTGTTCACTTTTTCTTTGAAAATGAACATTAATTTCTCAATTTTTTATTTTAATTCTGAAATTCTTTACTGAAAATATTTCAATCATTCCTATGACTCCGCGCAAACCAATATTCTTTATTCCCGAATTGAATGCCAAATTATCTTCATTTAATGAACATTTTGACTTATTTTCGCTGTTTCTGTTTCGGACTTTTAACAGAGCATGTTAAATAGTTCTTCTCGCATACAGATTGATCGCCAAATTATTTTAAGCATTCATTTATTTCATTGGCTAGATTATCATAGATTATGTTTTATCAATTTGAAATATGAGGCCTTCTGACTTTGAGTCTCATTCATTGATTATAATATCCAATATTATACCCACTTAAATATCAACTTTCTTTCCCGAATTCGGTGAAAATTATCTTTTTTTCCTAAATTAATTGTCTCTCTCCTTAGACAGGTTAAGCGCCTATTAATATTATTCACTTAATTATCTTCTTCAAAAAAACCTATCCTTATTTCAACCTTATTTTAGTCCGGAAACAATTCCAACAACTGATATTGGTTCGACAGAAAATATTCTAAGCATAGTTTCCCAAATTGGGCGCCAATTTATATTTGTAAGCAAGTTAAATAAAATTTGAAGACATAAAATGTGGAGATCTATTCGTGTTATAATGTTATACCGAATACAAAATTCTGATATAGCATTGGGCGCCAAATTATAATTTATTTCTCCCCTTCAAATATCCTTTCCTAAATTAGAAAGTATAGATCATTATTTTATATCAAATTGAATTTTGAAAGTCCTCATTCGTATGACACCGGGAGTTAATATTCTAGGTTTTCGAATTGATCGCCAATATAATTTTCTGAAAATACTAAAGGAAAATTTTGACTTGGATTTAAGTTATAATTTAATATCCACGACTAAAGGAAAATTTTGACTTGGATTTAAGTTATAATTTAATATCCACGACTCTTTACGTAATTTTGATATAGTACTTAATCATTTCCACCCAATTCCATATTGGGCGCCAATTTATACTAAACATTCACTTATTATCTTCCCTTGGAATATCGATGAATATATTTTTTCAATTTCCATTTTGAAATTTTTTAAAATTTCTTGCGAAATTATACAAATAATTGTTATTTGATTTGCTTCTCATATTGGGCGCCAATCTATTAATTTGTAGTCTACAATTTCATAGGGGATTTTATATTGGGCGCCACTTTAAGCTAAAGAATTTTTTAGTTTCTTCTTTTCCTAAAATTCTTTATAGTAAATATTCCAATTATTTTAGGCATCTAAGTTCTGAATATTTCATTTTAAATTATTTTACGTCTTCTGCCAAATGTTCCTGAGCAGTTACGGAATTTCATAATTTCTTTTTAAACTGCTCTAGATTTGGGAAATTTTTTCAGTTTCCAATTAATTATTGAAATTATTCGGAAAACTCTAATCCAATACGCAATAAAATCACTTTCCTCGAAATCCTGCAGCTGCTTCAAATTTGTCAAAGGTGCTATTCTGATGAACAGGTAGAGTCTTATTTGCTGTGAGCACACGCGCACACTCTCTCCCCGGGATTTAATTGCGCCACACAAGAGATTCCGTAATCTACGCACTAGGAGATTTAGAACGTCAGGTAATTCTAAATGGTATGAAGGGAAATCTTCAAATTAGAATATGACCTGGCAAAAAGGGTTCCGCAAAGTAATTGTGTGTGTGCGCGCACACAATAGGAAATCCTTTACCTAAGTAACGAAGTGAGTTTTTTGAGTATTTATAGTCCTGTCGGTTGGGCAAATCAGCATCAGTTCTAAACTGCAACGTCTAACGTTAACAACCAAACAAATCCGCTCTAAGCAAATTTTAACCTAACAAAAAATCTAACTATCAACATGATGTCCTCATCCGTAAAAGTTCTTGCCAGCAACATCGAGGCTCAAGAAAAAGCATCCGCCGCAACATCACAAATTCCATCACGCAAGAAGTATCCAGCTCCTCCACGTCCCAGTATTCAGGAGTTGAAGCAGAAATATGAAAGTCAATCGAGCTCCAATGGAATTGTAACCTCATCCACTTCGAAGGTACTGAAACCCAAGTCACCGAAGATGAGAAGCAAATCGATGGTCAAACAAATGGCTTCGATGTTTAATAACAAAATTTCCCAGATTATACGAAGAGATACGGAAGTCACCTCTTCCTCCTCGACTACATCGACAACGAAGCCCGTTGAATCTCTACCCAAACCTTTGCCAATGCCTCGCTTCCGCCATAACAAAGAAAAGGCCCCGGTTCCCAGTCCTCGTACCAAATCCAAATCGAGATTGCAACGCAAGCCCAGCTACTTTGTGGCTGAGGATGCCTTTGCCCATCTCAGTGTCAAGGATAAGGCCATGCTCTACACACAATTCGTTGAGGATATGTCGAAGAAAAATCCACGTTTCGGCCGTCATGCTGGGCTCATTGAAGCCACAGTGAAAAAGGAAGTGGCTCGCGGTGAAGTCATCAATGAAAGACAGGAATCAGTTAAGCAACTAAGACAGCAATTGGAAGCCAGATGTTCGGCGGGACAATCGCATCAAAAGGAGAAAATGAAGCCTAAATTGTTGTCCGCAGCTACCCTGCGTCCTAGCCGCAAATGTTCGGTAAAAGCCAAGGAATTGGAAGACCTTAAATCCGTTAGGAATCATCAACTACGCCGAGCCCGCTCACTTTCGCATAGCAAAATTGATCAATTGATCGTGAAGAGCGCACTTCAGACTAAAGAGGAAGCCTCTATTTCATTTGCCACACCGAAGCAGATACGTGCCAGCCGCTGCGAGGTTATGACACCCCAACTCTGCCTAGCCAATCAACAATTGGAGACCTTATTCTATTCCTGGCTCAAGGAGAAACATTCTCAGCACGAAGAGACTCAGCAATCGAACACCTCTGAAATGGAGGATGAAAGGCAGAAGTCGGCCATCGATCGCTTGCTAGAAGAGGCCATTGTGAAATTGGAAAATGTGGAAATCAAGCAAAATGAAGAAGAAAAAATGGCGCCCAAATTGAAGCCCAAGAAAAGGCCAGCACCTGCAGTACCTCAGCCTACCAAGGCCATGGAAAATTCGGAGGGAACCTCATCTAACCTTGGAAGTAGTTTGGTATCCTCGCTGAGCAGCTCCTCGGCCAAACAATCCTCCAGCGGTGAGGAAAGTGAATCGGGAATTTCTAATCTAACTAAGGTATGTTCAAGAGATCCACAAGGAATCCTGGGAACCCGAACTAATTTCGCAACTTCTTCCCCTTCTCAACAGAATACCAGTGATGAGGAACAAAAAGTGGCCGAGAAAATCCCAAGCCCAACCATGAAAGAGACCGATAGACCCGTCAAACCTTTGCGCAAAAAGAAAATGCGCCGTACCCTGAGCTGGAAAAAGGATAGCTGCCTCGTGGAAACCAAACCCATATCCTCAACCGATTCCGAGAATGAAACCAAAAATGAGCGACCAATTGCACACAAAAGACCCAGTTGTCAGATTACGAAGCAACAGCCTCAATCGAGTGTTGCGATTGAAACTCAACCCTCCCAGGAGGCCAGTTTTGGGGAATTGGATAAATCCCTTATGCGTGTGGTGAATTCGCCACGTAAAATCAAATCCGCTTATACCTTGACCGTGTTCTCCCCACCACCCTCAAGGAATCAAAGCCTTTATGATGTGGACATGGATTTACCAAAGAGCTCCGAAGTTCGCCCTGCAACTGATTTGAGTTTTGATCAAGGTTTTGAAACGGGATCCAATGATATGGATAGTCCCATCAAAGTGCAGCGCAAACCCATCCTCAGGAGACAATCTTCGATTGAGCGTTCGCAAAAAATTCCCGAAAACCCCAGCGGATTTTCAACACCCATCAAAAGGAAAACTCAAGAGGCCAACTTCAATCAATCGGCAGTGGGTCAGCAGCAATTGTTTAGTCCGATTTCAGTGCCCATGAAAAATCGCAGGCGTTCGATTTATGACAATGAATCCCGACGCAGTTCGATTGCCATGCAGGTCATCAGGGAGGATCATCCTTTGGAGCATCACGAAATGAAATCGCCAAGGAATCTTTGCAATACCGAAGTTTTCTTTGCCAATGCTCCGACTTTGGATATGACTACCTGTGGAGATCTGACTGGAATCACCAGCCCTAAGGCCTCGCTTTTCTGGATTAAGTCCAGCGATTTTAATCTCTCCTTTGATATCCACAAAAATGAAAAGGAACGTCTGAAGTTGCTGCACGAAATCTTCTCTCAACGCAGCTGTGAGACCAAGGAAATGCATTTCGGCATCGATAAGCAAAGGTTTTCGGTGCACAATCAACCTCAGCAAGGAGATGAGGAGGAAGCATTGCGTCTTCCTCAAACCCCTGAAGTTTCTCAGTACTGGTTCTCCACGGGAGACTTGGTGATACCCTTCGCTGGGAAGCAATTATCCGAGGAGAAGATACAAAAACTTTTCCAGGTCATTAAATCGACGGTCGAGGAAAATGGTATCCTCCGATTCGGTGTGGATGATGTGGAATTCTCCAATGTCCCTGAAAATTGGACTCAATCTCCAAAATTCTCCATGGAAAGTAATTACAGCATGCTGGTGGGTCTACAATCCGGCAACAGCAATGGCCTGGAGGGACGTAGCAAATATGCTTGGCCAAATACCAAACCAGTACCGGTCAGTGATCTTGATCAATCGGATTATGAAGAAGATCAGGAGGTCTTTGCAGAAAATGATTCCTACTCTCCGTTCTCCGGCATCACGGCAGACAACAAACATTTCGATTTGGCCTGTTTGGATAATGGTGTCGAAGAAGAGGAGATTCTTGACCTGCCAAGAAGCGATGAAGCCCTACTAATGTCTGAGGAATCATTTTGCCTGGCCTATGAAAATGAACCCTTGGATCAGTTGTTCGAACACAAAATTGCCGAGGAGACTCAACATCCCAAAGAATCGTCACTAAATGACAGCAAACTACCCGAAATCCTGACAACCCTGCAGGGTCACCAAGAACTCCTGACTTCAGTGCAAGAACGCATGTCAGGTTATCAGAATCCTTTGAATCTCTCATGTGATTCTTTGGAGGAATTGAAAGGTACACCGGAATATTTGGCAAAAATCAAATCGATTGTCTCCGATATCAGTCGCATTGGCAGTCGGAACGGCTTCAAGGATTGTTCGTTGGAGGATTTGGAACGTTATATGTTCTTCTTGAGCCGTTATGCTGATATTTGCCTCAATAGCTGCAGCAGTCACATGGATAAAATCCTCGATGCCATGATGGAACGTAGCAGGACCGTGGAGATGTAAAGAGAGATGTAAAAAAAACAAATAGTTTTAAGATTTTTTTTGTAAATAGCAAAGTCTTCTAAAGGCGTCTTAGATTTAAGAAATTGATTTAAAAAAAAAATAAAATATGATTTTAAAAATTAAAAAAAAACTGAATTTTTTAAAATATTTCTGGGGGCCTTAATATTAACGGGGATTTTCTAAAAATATTTTTTGGGGACCTCAAAATAAGCGGGGATTTTTTTTTAACATATTTTTCTAAGGCCTAACACAAGGCGGTCCCTAAATTGAAACGCTAGAGGATTATGATGTTCCGCAACAATGTTCCCCAAAGTGTTCTCTGCATGTTTATTAGGCATAGCTTGAATCTAAAGTGTATGGTTCTTGTGGAATCATAATCCCACCAAAAATGCTACCGCTTTAAGGATTTTATTTTTGTGAAGACCAACAAGTCCCCTAAAATGAAAAGCTAGAGGGTTAAGATGTTCCGCTACATTGATGCTTAAAGGGTTAGCAACAAGTTTGCGGAATATAACATGCTACTAAAGTGTATGGTTCCCCTGAAATCACTAATCCCACCAAAAATTCTACCGCTTCGAAGTAATGTAAATTTTTATATCTATCTGGTTGAAGGCCAAAAAGTCGTCTTAAATGCAATCTTAGAGGGTTAAAATGTTCCGCAACAATGTTGCCCAAAGGGTTAGCAACAAGTTGGCCCAATATAGTGTGTAGCAAAAGTGTTCGGTTCCCAAGGAATCGCCGATTCCACCAAAAATGTATGAAAGGATTGTATATTTGTTAGCTATCAGGGTGAAGACCAAAAAGTCCACTAAAATGAAGAACTAGAGGGTTAAAATGTTCCGCAACAATGTTCCCCAAAGGGTTAGCAACAAGTTTGCGGAATATAACATACTACTAAAGTGTGTGGCTCCCCCTGAAATCACTAATCCCACCTTCTACCACTTCGAAGTAATGTAAATGTTCATATATATCTGGTTGAAGACCAAAAAGTCGTCTTAAATGAAGTCCTAGAGGGATAAAATGTTTCGCAACAATGTTGCCCAAAGAGTTAGCAATAAGTTGGCCCAACATAGTATGCAGCAAATGTGTTCGGTTCCCAAGGAATCGCTGATTCCACCAAAAATGGATGAAAGGATTTTATATTTGTTAGCTATCAGGGTGAAGACCAAAAAGTCCACTAAAATGAAGAACTAGAGGGTTAAAATGTTCCGCAACAATGTTCCCCAAAGGGTTAGCAACAAGTTTGCGGAATATAACATACTACTAAAGTGTGTGGCTCCCCCTGAAATAACTAATCCCACCTTCTACCACTTCGAAGTAATGTAAATTTTCATACCTATCTGGTTGAAGGTCAAAAAGTCGTCTAAAATTAAATCCTAGAGGGTTAAAATGTTCCGCAACAATGTTGCCCAAAGAGTTAGCAACAAATTTGCCCAACATAGTGTGCAGCAAAAGTGCTCGGTTCCCAAAGAATCGCTGATTCCACCAAAAATAGATGAAAGGATTGTATAATTATTAGCTATCAGGGTAAAGACAAAAAGTCCACTAAAATGAAAAACTAGAGGGTTAAAATGTTCCGAAACAATATTCCCCAAAGGGTTAGCAACAAGTTAGCCGAACATAGTGTAAAGCTAAAGTGTACGGTTCTCGAGGAATCACTAAGCCCACCAAAAATTTCTCTAAACTATTTTTTTTTATTTAAGAAAGCTAGCTTTTTTTATTAAAAACTGACCTGAAGGTGTGTAAATGGTCCCTTAAATGCAGTAAAAGTGTAAATGGGGAAGATGTTCAAGAAAATTATTCAGCATATTCTTGTCAACAATATTGCGGAACATTGTTTGCGGATAAAATATATGGACCCCAAAAAAAAATCGCTAGCTCTTCGAGAGATTCTATATTTTCTAAAGTTCTTAAGGGGAAGATCAAAAGGTACCCAAAAAAATTAAAAATTGAAGGGTAATGATGTTCCGCAACAATGTTCCTCAAAGGGCTAGCAACAAGTCAACCGAATATAACTTACACCTAAAGTGTACGGGTCGCGAGAAATCACTAATCCCACCAAAAAATGCTGCAGCTTCGAAAGATTGCATATTTTTCACCTATCAAGATGAAGGCCAAAAATTCCTCTAAAATGAAATGCTAGAGGGTTATGATGTTCCGCAACAATGTTGCCCAAATGGTTAGCAACAAGTTAGCCGAACATAGTGTACAGCTAAAGTGTACGGTTCCCGAAGAATCTTTGATTTCGTCAAAAATTCGTAAAGACTGTTATGTTCCTTTAAAGAAAACTATGTTTTTATTAAAAATGTGACCTGAAGGACCCTTAAATGAAATGTGAGAGGGGTATGGTGTTTTAGGAAACTATTCGGCATATTGTTACCAACAATATTGCGGAACATAGTTTGCGCATAAAATGTATGGATCCCAAGGAATCACTACCGTCTCGAAAGATTGCAGATTTTTAAAGTTATCGCGGGGACGATCAAAAAGACCCCTAAAATGAAATGCTAGAGGGTCGAAGTCTTCCGCAACATTACTCCTCATAGTGTTACCTTCAAGTTTGCCGACTATAGCATATGGCTAAAATCTATGATTTCCGAGGAATCAATGATGCTCCCAAAAATGTCCATAATGGTTATATTTTTTTTAAATAAAAATTTAATTTGTTTTTTCTTTTGTTTCTTGTTTTTATTATCAAAAAAATGCAATGTTCTTTTTAAGGACCTGTCGTATACGATAGGTAACTTAAAAAATATACAAAAATTTTAAAATTAAATTTTCTAAATATATACCGCTCTTTGATCGAGCAGAGCATCCAATATCTTATCCATGGGATTGCTGCAGCTGTTCAAGCTAATATCGGCATAACGGCTCAAGAAGAACATATAGCGCTCGAGTTCCTGAAGGGAACATGACTTGAAGCTATCACTGGATCCGAGTTTTCCAATATCTGCCACAATTTTCTTCAATTCCGTGAAATATTCCGGTGTACCTTGAAGGACATCCAGAGTTTCACATGAGATCATTGTGGGATTGTGATAGTTGGACAGACGTTCCTTGACCGAGCTCAAACGTTCATGTTGATTTTTACAGGACATTTAACATTTCGGGTACGGATTCCATGGTAGAAGATTTCTCCTGAATGGCGGGGTTGGTCTTCTTCTTTTCGAAGAGATGGTCCAATGATTAATTTTCATAGTACTTACCAAACGAAGCGTAATTGAAACGCATTACATCGCTGCATCATGAGATCTTCAGCTCCCAAGGAGGCTAAATCGAAATGATAGCTACCGAAGTGGGAGAGGAAAAGACGTCCCTTATTCCTCCTCTTCGGCTTCTTCTTGATCGAAGATGTCACTTTAAAAATCCGATTGATCAAGATCGCTAACGGGTATGGGTTTCGAGTGAGGCCAGGCATATTTGCTGCGTCCTTCTAGGCCATTACTTGTGCCAGGCCCGCCAACATGCTGTAATTACTTTATATGGAGAATTTGGGAGACTGAGACCAAAATTCCAGGACATTTGAGAATTCCATGTGATCGACACAGAAGCATAGGATACCAGTTTCCTCCACAGGATTTAATGATTTGCAAGATTCTTTGAGTCTTCCCTTGGCGAAGACGTTTTCTCGCAAAGGGTATGGCCAAGTCTCCGGTGGAAAACCAATATTGGGAGCAACTTTCTTGATGTGGTAAACGCTGCAGGATCTCCCCATCTTCGGCATCATTGGAGGGTGCCTCGTGTAGGCCAAATTTATAACCATCAATGCCGAAATGTAAATCCTTGGTATCGCATCTTCGCTGGATAAAGATTTCATAGAGCAGCTGGACGCGTTCTTTTTCGTTGCGTTTTATCTCCAGCGACATGGAACAGTCACTGCAGTTTATACAAAATTTGGAAGAATTTTCCGCAGACTCCTGCAATTGATGGTGGTTGGAGGTCTCTTGGCTGAAGAACATTTGTTGTGGGAATTCATGAACCTGGGTGATTGTATCTCATGATGTTCCAGGGGATGATCTTCCCGAATCACCTGCATGGCCAGGGAACTTCTACGCGATTCGGTGTCATAAATGGAGCGACGCCTTTGCTGCTTTAATGGCAGGCCAATGGGAGTGAAAACTTGTTGACGAGCTCCTGCGCCCGAGTCATTGAAGGGTACTGCTGCCGAGGATCCGGTGAGAGATTTCACCGGGGGTTGAGAAACTTGAAGGCACATCATCATCGCTTGACTTCTTTTCCTGGTCCAACTTGACAAACAACGGAGCACTGAGTGGCTTGTCTTGTCGGCGAAGAGAAGTTCTCCGAGTTACCCTTTTCATGGGAGCCTGAATTTCCAATCATTGTTCGAGAGATTTTATATTGTCTTATGTTTTTTAAGGGTAAGATCAAAAAGTACCCAAAAATTAAAAGTTAGAGGGTTATGATGTTCCGCAACAATGTTCCCCAAAGGGCTGGCAACAAGTCAACCGAATATAACGGAGCACTGAGTGGCTTGTCTTGTCGGCGAAGAGAAGTTCTCCGAGTTACCCTTATGGGACTTTCTATGTCATTTGTGAACCCGTTTCAAATCCCTGATCGAAGCTATCGGTTAGGGAACGAGGTAGTTCAGGTGTTTTCTTTTCATGGGAGCCTGAATTTCCAATCATTGTTGAATCGGCTTGCAAAAGTTGCTCCCTTTGATTCTGAGCTTCATTCCCCACCCCATGGGAGTACACACGGTTAGGGTATAGGCGGATTTCATTTTCCTCGGCGAATTCATCGACTGTATCAAGGACTTATCCAGTTCGCTGAAGCTGCCCTCAGTCATATCCAAAGGCTTTTCTGGAGAGATCTTTTCATTCTTTGCAATTTTCATGTTGGGCGCCAGTTTGTTGAGAGGTTTCTTATCTGGGTTATCCGTTTCCGAATCCGTGGAACTATTGGTATTGGTCTCCACCAAAGAGCTATCCTTACGCCAGCTAAGGCTGCGGCGCATTTTCTTTTTCCTCAAAGGTTTCAAAGGCTTGGCGAAGACAGTCGAATCCTGTTGATTTTCCGCCTGGGACGAAGCATCAGTGGTGTGCTGGGGAGAAGAAGAGTAACCAGGAAATTGAGTGCCTTTTTCCCAGGAAAATTGTTCTTCAGTTGGACTTACCTTCTCCACTTGCGAAATACCCGATTCACTTTCTTCTCCGTCCGTTTGTTTGGCCGAGGAGGTGCTAGAGACCTCCGAACTTAGAGTAGAAGGTTTTGGTACTTCTTCTTCGGGGCTGATGGTCTCTTGGCCGTTGGGACCTCTTTAATATTTTTTCAAAAGCATAATTTTCCGTAACATATTTTAGGGTCTATATTTTTTAAAACTAGTTTATATTAAACATATATATTTAATTATTTTATTAAAAATATTTTTTTTATTTTCTTTGCAGGTATGTAAATTCAGAGGTTAAAAATATGGATACGATTTTCAAATTTATAGATAAGTATTAAAATTTATATATTTTTTTTCTAATGTTAAGGCCTAACCAAATATTTGTCAAGGGTTACAATAAGGCTCAGATTTTTAAAAAAGTATTTTTCGATGCCTTTACCCTCAGTCCATACTTTGAAGAATATTTTTGTAGTCTTCCAAAAATATATTTTTCTTGTCCTCTACTTCGTCCGTGAAATAAGCAGCTGCTCATGTAATCCCTGATCTCCCAATCCTTTATAAAATTTCCGATCATTTTTGCGTATACCAAGAACTCTTAATGGTCTCTATGTCCAATCCTCTTGGAAATTTTGTGTGCGTTCGTAAAATTTCGCGATTCCCCGAATTTCACAAGTGGCCATAAAAAATATTGGCACTTCGTGAGGGCCACAATAAAATCGATGTGGCCATAAACAGGTAATCCCACGCGGATTACTAACACCAGATTAATAATTATGTGGAAAGACAATAAAAGGACAATCGATCAATGCAGCTGGGCGAACATGTCGGACAGGTAAAAAGGTTTTCATGTGCTCGGAAAAATCGCACAAATTTTACCTATCTTCCATTCTGGGTATTTAAAGACCTTGTGCGCCACAATTCGGCATCAGTTCTAAACTGTAACGTCTAACGTTAAAACACAAGCTCTAAGCAAAAACAACCGATCAGTTATTACAAAAAATTCTCAACATGGTATCTCAAGCTGCAAATACTACCCCACAACGTCCCAGCATTCAGGAATTGAAGAAGAAATATGAATCAAACTCCTCAACCTGCAACTCCGAAGTCAGCAAAACCTCCAAGCCCAAATCCCCGAAGTTACTCAAAAAATTCAAGGTCAAACAAATGGCAAATATGTTCAACAACAAGGTGGCCCAGATCGTCAAAAGTGAGGCCAACAGCAAGGGCTACAATACCCTGGTAAGCGAACTTTCAGCAGATGGAAAGGTAGAGGGTAATAAGCCCAATACATTACCCAAACCTCTACCCTTGCCGCGGACTCGTTACACCAAGGAAAAAGTACCGGTGCCCAGTCCGCGCTCCAAATCCTTGGCTCGATTGCAGAGGAAACCCAGCTGCTTTGTGGCTGAGGATGCCTTTGCCAAAATGTCGGTGAAAGATAAGGCCCAGCTGTATACCCAATTCGTGTCCGATATGTCAAGGAAGAATCCCAAATTTGTTGAACATGTTGAAGCCTTGGAGGCGAATATCAAAAAGGAAGTGGCCCGCGGTGAAGTGGTCAATGAAAAACAGGAATCTGTGAAAAATCTTCTGGCCAATTTGGAGGCTCGCTGTGTCTTCCCCAAGCAAAGAATCTCTCCCGATGCTGTGGAGAGACTGAATTCTGTCAGACAGCCAAAGGTGAAGGGAAAAGCCCTCGATATTCCCATTAAATCCAAGGAATTTGAGGACCTCGTCAAGCCCAAAGTTTCGCACATTTCCACCCTGACAATTACCCTGCAAAGTGCTTCTTCATCTCCCGTTAAAGAGAGACGGGAAAGGAGATCCCGCTCTTTACCCAGAAGGAGATGTGAGGTGGATCAAATTGTAAATTTGAACATTTCTGAACCCTGTCACAAACGTCATAATGAAAAGATGCGTACCACCCTCTCCATTGAGGCCTATGCTCCGCCCAAGAAGATCCGACGCACCAGGGCCGAGCACTTGGCTCCTCCTCATGTCTTTCAGAATCAACATTTGGAAACTTTGTTTTATTCTTGGCTCAAGGAGAGACATGAAGAGAGTATGGAAGATGTCAGGGCGGAGGAAGAGGATGAGGAACAGGTCGAAGAAAAATCTGCCGTGGATAAGCTGCTCGAAGAGGCCATTGCCAAATTGGAAACGGTGAAAATTCAACAAAAACAAGAGAAGCAGGAGGCCCAAGGTAAACAGAATCCCGTAGAAGAAGTGCCAAAACCTTCCTCTCTAAGTTCGGAGGTATCTACCACCTCCTCGGCTAAACAAACCGACGGGGAAGAAAGTGAATCGGGTATTTCACAAGTGGAAAAGGTAAGTCCATCTGGTGAACAATTTTCCTTGAAAAAAGTGGCTCAATTTCCCGATTACTCCTCTTCTCCCCAGCACACCACTGATGATTCGTCACAGGCGCAAAATCACAACGATTCGACTGTCTTCGCCAAGCCCCTGAAACCCTTGAGGAAAAAGAAAATGCGCCGCAGCCTTAGCTGGCGTAAGGATAGCTCTTTGGTGGAAACCAATACCATTAGTTCCACAGATTCGGAAACGGATAACCCAGCGGAAAAGCCTCTCAACAAAGTGGCGCCCAACATGAAAATTGGAAATAATGAAAAGGCGCCTCAAGAAAAGCCTTTGGATATGACTGAGGGTAGCTTCAGCGAACTGGATAAGTCCCTCATACAGTCGGTAAATTCGCCGAGGAAAATAAAATCGGCCTATACCCTAACCGTGTGTACTCCCATGGTGGGCAATGAAGGAATCCTCAGCTCTCAACAGCAAAGGGAGCTACATTCGCAAGCCGATTCAACAATTATTGGAAATTCAGGCTGCGATGAAAAGAAAACACCTGAGCTACCTCGTTCCCTAACCGATAGCTTCGATCAGGGCTTTGAGACGGGCTCAAATGACATAGACAGCCCCATAAGGGTAACACGGAAAACTTCCCTACGCCGCCTAGAGAAACCACCCAGTGCTCCGTTGTTTGTCAAGTTGGACCAGGAAAAGAAGTCAAGCGATGATGATGTGCCTTCAAGTTTCTCAACTCCCGTGAAATCCCTAACCGGGTCCTCGACAGCAGTACCCTTCAATGAATCCGGCACAGGAGCTCGTCAACAAATCTTCAGTCCCATTGGCTTGCCATTAAAGCAGCAACGACGACGCTCCATCTATGACGCCGAGTCGCGGAGAAGTTCTCTGGCCATGCAGGTGATTCGGGAAGATCATCCCCTGGAACATCATGAAATACAATCACCCAGGTTCATGAATTCCCAACAGGTGTTCTTCAGCCAAGAGACCTCCAACCACCATCAATTGCAGGAATCTGCGGAAAATTCTTCCAAATTTTGGATTAACTGCGGCGACTGTTCTATGTCTCTGGAGATCCATCGCAACGAAAAAGAACGCGTTCAATTGCTCTATGAAATCTTTAGCCAGAGGAGTTGCGATACCAAGGATTTACATTTCGGCATTGATGGTTATAAATTTGCTGTACACGAAGCACCCTCTAATGATTCGGAGGATGTGGATATCCTGAAGCGTTTACCTCATCAAGAAAACTGCTCGCAATACTGGTTCTCCACCGGAGACTTGGCCATACCATTTGCGGGAAAACGTCTCACCCAAGGGAAGATTCAAAGAATCTTTCAATTCATCAAATCCTCCGTGGAGGAAACCGGCACCCTACGCTTCGGGGTCGATCACATGGAATTCTCAAATGTCCCGGAATTTTGGTCCCAATCTCCTAAATTCTCCATGGAAAGTAATTACAGCATGTTGGTTGGTCTACAATCCGGCACTAGCAATGGCCTAGAGGGACGCAGCAAATATGCCTGGCCTCACTCGAAACCCATACCCGTTAGCGATCTTGATCAATCGGATTTTGAAAGTGACATATTTGATCAAGAAGAAGAAGTCGAAGAGGAGGAATCAGGTCGACTTTCCCTCTCCCCATTTGGAAGCAATCACTTCGATTTGGCCTCCTTGGGAGCTGAAGATCTCATGATGCCACGGAACAGTGATGCAATGCGTTTCAATTCCGATTCATTTGGTAAGGATTATGAAAATGAATCATTGGATCATCTCTTCGAAGAGAAGAAAACCAACCCCACCATTCAGGAAAAATCACCTCCAATGGATTCCGTGCCGGAAATGTTAAATGTCCTGAAAAATCAACATGAACGTTTGAGCTCGGTCAAGGAACGTCTATCCAACTATCACAATCCCACAATGATCTCATGTGAAACTCTGGATGCCCTGCAGGGTAAACCGGAATATTTAACGGAATTAAAGAAAATCGTGGCGGATATTGGAAAACTGGGATCCAGTGATAGCTTCAAGTCATGCTCCCTTGAAGAATTGGAAAGGTATATGTTCTTCTTGAGTCGTTATGCCGATATTTGTTTGAACAGTTGCAGCAATCACATGGATAAAATCTTGGATGCTCTGCTCGATCAAAGAGCGGTATATGTTTAGAATTTTTAATTTGTAAATTTTTGTATATTTTTTAAGTTACCTATCGTATAAGACAGGTCCTTGAAAAGGACATTAAATTTTTATGATAATAAAAATAAGAAACAAAAAACAAAACTAATTTTATTTTTATTTAAAAATTTTAATTGAAATTTTTGGAATCATCAATGATTCCTTGGGAACTATAGATATTAGCCATATGCTATAGTCGGCAAACTTGTAGGTAACACTATGGGGGGTAATGTTACGGAACACAACAAACCTCTAGAATTTCATTTTAGGGGACTTTTTGGTCGTCACCGCGATAACTTTAAAAATCTGAATTATCTCGAGGAAGTAGTGATTCCTTGGAAAACGGTAGTCTTTCGTTGGGATCTATAGATTTTAGCAGCACACAATGTTCAGCAATATTGCTGGAAACAATATGCCGAATATTTTTTATTAATCACCTCAACCCTCTATCTTTTCATTTATGGGTCATAAGGTCACAAAAAAAATAGTAGTTTTCATTACATAAAAACATAACAATTTTTATGAATTTTTGGTGGCATCAGTGATTCTTCGGGAACCATAGATTTTAGCCATATACTATAGTCGGCAAACTTGTAGGAAACATTATGAGAAGTAATGTTGCGGAACACTTCAACCCTGTAACATTTCATTTAAAGTGAATTTTTGGTCGTCCCCGCGATAACTTTAAAAATCTGCATTCATTCGAGGCTGTAGTGATTGCTTGGTAAACGGTAGTGTTTCCTTGGGATCTATAGATTTTAGTAGCTCACAATGTTCAGCAAAATTGCAGATAACAATATGCTGAATATTTTTCTAGAACATCCTACTCCTCTCACTTTTCATTTAAGTGTGCTTCAGGTCACTTCTTAATAAAAAACAGTAGTTTTCTTAAAAAAAAAAACCAAACCGTTTATACGACTTTTTGGTGGCATCAGTGATTCCTCGGGAGCCGTACACATTAGCTGTGCGCCATGTTCGGATAATTTGTTGCCAACCCTTAGAGGTACATTGTTGCCGAACACCATAACCCTCTAGCTTTTCATTTTAGAGGACTTTTTGGTCTTCACCCTGATGGGTGAAAAAATAATCCTTTCACGATTACCGTACCATTTAGCTGTAAGCTTTGTGAGGCTAACTTGTTTCTAACCATTTAAGGAACATTGTTGTGGAACATCTTAACCCTCTAGCATTTCATTTTATGTATATTTTTCAACTCCCCAACAATTTGAGAACATATATCGAAAATATTTCCAAGTCGATACAATAAAATTTTTAGTCCACTAAAATGAATTCTCAGTGAAGTTTTCAAGGGTGCTATTTCCCTTGAAAACTTCACCCTTAGAGGCTTTATGTGTGCTCCACGTTGGGCGCCATTTACTCAAGACCATTTCTCGTGTTGTTTTCTGCATAAAAAATAGTTTTATTTCAGAAAAAAGTTGTCTCAGTAATTCTTCAATGGAATTTTCAAGATAACTTGGACTTAAATGGGTTTTGCGTACCCCACGTTGGGCGCCATTTTTCGGGATCATTCTCAAAGTCACTTCAGACAGTTGTACGGCATGAAGAAAAAAATATTCAATTCATAGGCTTTCTAAAAATATATATCTTAGTCCTTTGTAAAATATACTACCTCATGAAAAAAAGCTTTCAAAAAATCATATCTTAGTACATTGTAAAAATATTACCTCAGCCCTGTGGGGTAATATTTTGCCTAAACAAATTCACAGTCCTGAGAAAATATTTCTTGTCGTCGAATAATTCGTCCATGTTCTTCCATAGGACAAAACTTCTAATCCACAGAGAAATTATTTTTCAAACAATTTTTTTGCGATTACCATCTTGAGTTCTTTGTTCTTTTAAGTTAAATATTTGCCACATGTTGGGCGCCATTTTCTCCAGATATTTTTTTCGCAATTTTTCCGCATGGAAAAATGTATCCAATTAATATGCCCTCATGAGTATAGGAAAAAATATTTTCTCAATACTCATTTGGTAGAGTTTTCAAAGAAGAAAAATGATTCCTTAATGACTTTATGGGTACTCCACGTTGGGCGCCATTTTCTCAAGACGATTTGTCACTAATGTTTTGTTGCATGTATGCTAACCCTTTTGTAAACTATTACTCCTTGTAGAAAATATTTCCTCAGTCCAGGAAAGTTAGTTAAAAAAACAAACATTCCCAGAGCTGGGAAAATATTTGTTTTATCATTGGAAAATATTTTCTTTCGCAGAATAAAGCTTCTAATCCATATACCAAATTATTTCTAAAATCATTCCTTGTTATTTGCCTCGTCATTTTAAATACATTAAATATTTTATGAGTGCCCCACGTTGGGCGCCATTTCTCAAAATCATTTTTCAGTATTGTTCCACATGAATAATTTCCAGCCCAGCAGTAATGGTATTTTTGCTTACCGAAAAATATTCAAACCATAGAAGATAATTTATAATTCATAAATCACATTTTTAAATAATTGTAGGTTGCCTCACGTTGGGCGCCATTTTCTCAAAGTGATTTTTTAGGTTGTTCTTCATGATAATAATAAGCCATCCTGGTTTCGAAAAATAATGAAAAACTTTTGATTTTAAAATGTTAAGGTGTGTCCCACGTTGGGCGCCGTTTTTCCCCAGATGTTGTTTCACCGTTCTTCTCTAAGATAAATTTATTAAAATAATAAAAAGTCCTGATTTTCATATTCCAAAAATAATGGAAAATACTTAAACCTTCGAGAATGATTTCTTCTAAAAAATCCGCAGCTCTAGAAATGTATGATTTTTATTACAGAAAGTTCTGAGAAAGTAGTTTTGGCTTACAGAATAAATGTTCAACCCATAGAACGATTGATTGAATGAAAAAAAAAAAAAAACGGCAGCCCTAGAAGGATATTTGGTTTCCTACATACTCAGCCTCAAAAAATGTGTTTCAATTTTTCGCACAGAAAAAAAATTCGCTATATTCTATGGATTTGGTGACTTTTTTCTCACATCCATAGAACAGGGTTGCCAGTCTATAATTTTGGATTGAATGAATTTGAAACGAACCCCACGTTGGGCGCCATTTTATAAAATATATATTTTCATGACTTTCGGAAGGTATTTTTACTATTTAATATTTATGATTTGAATATTTATGTGACATTTGAAACGATCTACGCATTGGGCGCCATTTTACAAAATATCTCAGAAATCGCTTTTTCTTATAGAAAACAATTTTGGAAGTTATGTTTTTCTTAAAGGAAATTTTTTTAGAAGTTAAAATTCATATTTTCATACCGAACCCCACATTGGGCGCCATTTTTAAAATATCTCAGGTTTTTCTCTAAGAAAAAATGCCTTCAACCTTCCTCGACATTTCTGTGAATTGTGGGAATTTTAAAAAGAACCCCACGTTGGGCGCCATTTAAAAAATATCTCAGGAATTGATTTTTTACAGTAGACATTTTTGGTAGGTTTTTTTTCCTTAAAGGGAATTTTTTCAGAAGTAAAAAATAATATTTTCGTTCCTAAAATCGGGAGTTAATTTTTAATTTCAAAAATCCGCTCCCATGCAAATATTGTATATAGAACATAGAGGTATAATATTTAACCCATCAGACCACAATTTCTAGTTCACTTTAAAATTATTTCTTCCAAATTTCTCCGCTGAATTTTCCTTAGAAAATTGGATTTTGCGGAATTGGCAATCCTCCGAATATTTTTTCTTATTTTCAATCGTAAACTTCTTGGAAACCAATTAGCGTCTAACACTTCACACTAAATGCCGCTAAGCCACCATAAAAATCCTCATTCGATGCGAAATCCCGCAAAGACAGCTGCTTTTTAGGGACTTTCCAATGCTCGTGGCAGCCACGTATCAACTATCTACCTACCTGTCAAGCGGTGGCGGCAGGGTTTGTGCGGAGGAAAATTAACGAAGTTAATAATAATTTGTTCGAACCAATAAATTTCAAACTACCTGTCTTTGTGGAGGATCATAAACTCCGCACACAACAGAGAAAACAAGGAGAGTTCTGCTCTCCGTATAAAACCTGGAGAAAAATTCGAAGTCCGTGTCAGTTCTAAACTGCAACGTCTAACGTTACAACACAAGGCTCTAAGCAAAACCTCTAAGCAATAAATTTAAAATTTAATAAAATTATCAAAAATGTCCTCCATCGAAATTATTGACGCCTCATTCCAAACAATCGACCTACCAACTCCCGAAGAAATTCCCGCACCAATGGCTTCCTCATCAAAAGTGCAGGCGGAAAGTGTCAGGCCTTTGAAAACCAAACTTCTGAAAAAATTCAAAGTGAAGCGAATGGCCTCTTTGCTGAATAGTAAATTTTCGAAAATTATGCGGCGTAATTCTTCAACGCTGACCCGAAGCTATAACAATTTGGCGAATGAGCTGTCGCTGCAGCAACCCAATGCCATGCAATCGACACTGGCGAAATTATTTACCCTACCAAGGAGTCGAGGAAGACTCGCAAAGAAGGTGGCGGAACAGCAGCAACCTCAAGAAACCTCAAAGGTTTCAGATGCTACTCTAAAGAGTTTCTCTGCTAAGCCAGTGGTCCAAGGAAGGCTCCGCAGATCCAAATCTCTGGACTATAAAACCATCGATCAATTGAGGAAAGAATTCCGCACACAAATGAATTGTCCAGTCCAGCAAAGACCCAGTCGATCGCGTAGCTTGGAAATCCTACCACTGGCCACTGAATTACCACCCCTTAACTGTTTCCTGGCGAAGGCCGAGAGATTCCACGAGCAGATCATGTCAAAGATTCAGGAAATTGAGC
This sequence comes from Musca vetustissima, assembly GCF_032173495.1. Taxonomy (NCBI): domain Eukaryota; kingdom Metazoa; phylum Arthropoda; class Insecta; order Diptera; family Muscidae; genus Musca; species Musca vetustissima. The sequence continues at coordinate 19,868 of NW_026873158.1, read as the reverse complement.
ACAACTCATTTGTCTCAAATCCATCGATACGGAAGTCGCGTAAGAAGCATCGGGCTCCTGGCATCCCGAAGCAAGATAATTCTCTGAGATCCGAACTCAAATCCGCCTCCAACTCCTCCGCTGATTCATCGCCTGTGAATACAGATTCCGAGGAGAAATCTTGTACGGAAACCTTTACCCTTTCATCGGAGGGTTTTAAGGAGAATAGCGGCGAAGCTACTCCCAGTAGTGAAATGGAGTCCTCCTCCTCGGCTCCTGAAGCGGACCTCAAGGTAAGTGTTTGTTTAGTTGAGTTGCTAGTCACAAAGTCTCACCAATTTCCTTCAATTTTTCTTGCAGAACTCAAGTCGAGATTCACTGGCTGAAAGTGGCGCCCAACGTGGGGCACCCATTAAACCGGCCCGCAAAAAGAAATTACGCCGCAGTTTGAGTTGGCGTAAAGACAACTCCTTGGTGGAAACCCGAACCCTCTCCAGCACCGATTCAGAAACGGAAAATAAAATCCGTCCACGACCCAGACCTCATGGTAAACCCAAGTCGCAACTGGATTTACAGCTGATTGCCGCTGCTCCCACCAAGGGGATTTTAAATAATTCATGGCAAATAAAAGGCAACACTTCGGTCTCCTCACCTCTACGAAGTCCTCTGTCGGGCCCTCGTCTTTGCGATAGCTTCGATTTGGGTTTCGAAACCGGGTCGAATGACTTCGACAGCCCCATACGCTGGAAAAGTAAATCCCAAGGGATCCTCAATCGTTCCCTGGGCAAATTTGAGGAGAATCAGAGGTGCTATTCGACGCCTATTAAACGGGGACCAGGGCCAAGGAATCTCAGTTCGGCCTTTAATGAGACGGGAAGTCTGCAGCAGCAGTCTGTGAGCCCTATACCGATTTCGAGGCTCAATAAGTCAAGACCTCGATCAATTTATGATAATGATTCGCGAAGAAGCTCCTCCATTGCCATGCAGGTCATACGAGAAGATCATTCCTGGGAACCGGAGAACGAGGGTGAGGAGGAGGATGTGGAAGATCCCCAGCTAACCTATAGCCTAGGAGGTAATACATTTTATCAAAATGCCTCTACCATGGAAATGGAGACGGCGGCTCATCAGGACGGTGAAAAGGAGTTCTCAAAATTCTGGATAAAATCTGGAGATTTTTATGTGGCCTTGGAAATTTTCCCCAATGAAAAGGAACGCCTTAAGCTGCTCTATGAAATCTTTCGGCAAAGATGCCCAGAACAAAAACCCATCAATTTTGGTATAGATGGCCATAAATTTGTGTTGAGAGGTGGCCAGCAGGACTCTGAAGTTTCTCAGCGATTCTCCAGTAACCAACAAGAAAGTTCGCATTATTGGTTCTCCTCGGAGGATATGACCCTGCCGTTTAGTGGAAAATTCCTAAGTCCGGAAAAAATTCAAAGGCTATTTGCCTTCATCAAGGTGTCGGTAAAGGAGACGGGGCGCCTGCAATTCGGTATTGATGATATTGAGTTCTCCAAGGTGCGATCCGGATCACCTATTCAACTGGATGCCTCTTCGAATTTTTCACAACTCTCCTCAAGCCCCAAGTATTCCCTGGGTAGTTATAGCAGCAGTAAATCTTCTTCAAGGGATAGCAGCATATCTGCCAAACCCGTGATGTTCCGCACCAGCAGCCGCCTCAGTCTCCCTGCCCGCTCAACGAAAAACTATTGGCCTACAAAATTCACGGCTCAGCAATTCGACTTCGACACCGATGATTTTAGGGAAATCGATTCACCCTGCTCGTCCATATCGCCCTTTGATAGTCGTACCTTTGATTTCACCACACTGCATTCGGAAGAACCCTGCAGCGGCACAACCATGACCCGCTACAGTGAAAATGCCCTACTCGATTCGTTCGGACAGGAATATGAAAATGAACCTTTGGATCAATTGTTCACCAAACATCTCTCAACCCGGCCCTCAAGTCCCAACCGATCTCTAATTGCCATTGATAGCTTAATGGCCACCTTAGAGACGCAACATCGACGTCTCAGCTCCGTGCAGGGTCGTCTATCGCAATATCATCACAACTCCCCGCAGACCTCCTATGATGCCTTAGAAGCCCTGCAAGATTCTCCGGAATATTTGCCATTACTTAAAAATATCGTGGCGGATATTCGAAGAATCGGAAACAGTAATGGTTTCCAGCATTGTTCCCTCGATGAACTGGAGCGGTATATGTTCTTCCTGAGTCGTTATGCTGATGTCCGCTTGAATGCCTGCAGCAAACATATGGATCACGTTTTAAATGTCCTGGGAAGTCATCGAGAAGTTTACGTTTAAGTTTTGTAATATAGTTTGGAGAGGGGATCTTGAAAAGATCCTCTCTCTTTTGTAGGATTTAAGAAAAATAAAATTCAAAATTTTTTTTCAAAGAAAAATATTCCTTGTTTTAATTTTCCGGTCGAAGTGCGGATTCCTGGGGTCCATGACTTCAAAAAGTAATTTCAAAAAAATCACCACCTTCTGAGGATCCTTTAAAAATTATTTTAAAAGTAGGCCCTAAAAAATATTTTTAAACAATCCACGCCTAGAAGTAGGCCCTTACAAATATTTTTAAACAATCCACGCCTAGAAGTAGGCCCTTACAAATAATTTTAAACAATCCACGCCTAGAAATAGGCCCTAAAAATATTTTTTAGCAATCCACGCCTAGATGTAGGCCCTAAAAATATTTTTGAACAATCCACGCCTAGAAGTAGGCCCTAAAAAATATTTTAAACAATCTACGCCTAGAAGTAGGCCCTAAAAAATATTTTTAAACAATCCACGCCTAGAAGTAGGCCCTTACAAATATATTTAAACAATCCACCCCTAGAAGTAGGCCCTTACAAATATTTTTAAACAATCCACGCCTAGAAGTAGGCCCTTACAAATATTTTTAAACAATCCACGCCTAGAAATAGGCCCTAAAAATATTTTTTAGCAATCCACGCCTAGAAGTAGGCCCTTACAAATATTTTTAAACAATCCACGCCTATAAGTAGGCCCTAAAAATATTTGTTAAAAATCCAGGCCTAGAAGTAGGCCCTAAAATATATTTTTAACAATCCATGCCTAGAAGTAGGTCCTAAATTTTTTTTAAAAAAATCCGCTATAAATATCTGTTTTTTTTTCTTAATTCCAGCCCCCCGAAAATGAGCTTCAAAAATCCCACGATCACAATCCGGCCGCCCTGAGTGAACATCAGCTACGCATCCAGGCCTCGCTGCAACGTCTCAACATCCCCGACTGGTTTAGGCAATACAATCAAAAATCCCCGGATGGCTCGTCGGCTGCTGGCACCTATAAACCTGGCAATTTCACCCGCAAACGTACCCAAGATTCTGGTCGTTGGGCCGGTCTTAACTCAAAGACCACATCCCTTAGTTCGTTGGGTTCCCAGCGTTCCGATCGTAGTCCTTTGTTGTTAAGTCCCTCGGCACATAGTCATCATGGTGGTCAGACGGGTACGGCTGGTCAGCATGGTACTGCAGCTGGTGGACATGCCGGTCATGGTGCCGGTAGTGGTGGGGCATTTTCACGCTGGTCCACATCTCACCTAAATTCGTCACATACATCGCCTAGCGTCTCGCAACGCGGTTCATTTTCGAGAGGTGGTCCCATCAATTCGAGCTTTATGTCCGTCAACAGCGGTCACAGTGTGATAAGGAATTCAATGCGTCAGCCCTATTTGGGCTGGCGTAGCCAAGAGAAATTGTCACAGAGAACGGCCCATGAAAGGTAAGGCGGAACATAATATATTTCGAAGTTCGGATTTTTTTTATTAATTTCTTTTTCTTAAATTGCAGATTGGCCTCTTCTTTGCTGTCCCAGCAACAACGCACATCGCCCACAAGCCAAACCACCCCTACGGCGGCCACTCGCAAGCTACAACCGGTCACCCCGGAGATTCAATCCTCAATCAAGGAGGTCACATCGGCCATTGTACATTATGTAAACGATCAGACAAATCAACAGCGCAGTAGATCGACGAGTCCAAATTCGAGGTAGGCTGGGGCGAACGGAAAAACAAAAATTCGCCAGCATTGTCAGGCTTTTCGAAATGAATTTTCAGTTTAAAATAGTTTTTGTTCGGGGAGGAGGTTTAAAACCTCCGCCACCAACCACTCAACCACCTAATCTCCCCCGCAATCTAAGTACCCCCCTTGTTGATGTACAGCACCTTAGTAACCGACCCCTTAAAACAGGGTTCGGTATAGAACTTCACCTTAAGTTTTAAGTAAATCTCCCCAATTTTGTTTTGTCACTGAAGACACCCCCCCCCCCCCTCTTTAGTAAAGCCAACAACCTTTTTTTAGAGTTGTATTTTTTCAAAATTTTGTGTTTGTGACTCCTAACCTCAACCAACCGACTCAATTTTTTGTACTGCAAAATTTTAGTTCATTTTTTTCTATTTATTTTTTTATAATTTTTTTCTTTGTAGCTATTTATAAAAACACACATCACGCGACCGTACGTACTTCTTCTGCGGCCGATTTTCAGTTTCACTTTTGATTTTCGAAGTTCTCCGATTTGATTTTGAGTTTCTTCATACACCCTCACCAACTTTATTAGTTCGCCTCACCTGGTAGACCTGTTGATTTGATTTACTCCTCCCCCACCTCTATCGAGTATGGATGTGGAGCAACAAAACCCCACCGCTAAATTGAGGTTCCAATCATCACATCCGTTCACATCCCAACCCTCTTACAATTTTTGGTTTTTCTTCTTCTTCCTACTCTTTACATTGTACATATGAGCCGTATGATTTTCACGCACACATGCACAATACAAAATTTTGAACTTTTCATTTTCATTACAATTTAAGGTAAGTGTTTCTTTAATTTTTAAAATTATTATTTTTTTTAATTTTAAGAAAATTTTAATTTAAGAAAATAATTTCAAAAAAATGAAAGTTGTCCTATTGCAATGAAATTTGGTACAGAGGTCTGAATTAGGTGTAGAATGATGTGTACTAAATTTCGTATAAATCGGTTCAGATTTTGGTATAGGTCCCTTTATAGCTTTCGTCGGATTTTATATAAATAATGGACCAAACAGCCAAAGTTTGATCGATTGCAATGAAATTTGGTATAGGGTATTAAATTGACCCTACAATGATGTGTGTCAAGTTTTATTGAAATCGGTTCAGATTTGGATATAGGTCCCTTTATAGATTCCGTCCGATTTCATGTAAATAGTGAACCAAACAGTCAAATGTTGTTCGATTGCGACGAAATTTTGCACACATGTCTGAATTGGATCTAAAATGACGGGTATTAAATTTCATGTAAATCGATTCAGATTTCGATATAGCTCTCATATATATTTTCGTCCGATTTTATCTAAATGGTGCACCAAATAGCCACATGTTGTCCAATTGCGACGAAATTTTCCAAAGCGTATTGATTTGAGACTAAAATGATGTGTTTTAAGTTTTATTGAAATCGGTTCAGATTTCGATATAGGTCCCTTTATAGCTATCGTCCGATTTCCGATAAATGGTGCCTGAAACACTCGAAATTCGTTTGATTGCGACGAAATTGGGTATAGCGCACTAATTTTAGGCTAGAATTATGTGTGTTGAGTTTTATAGAAATCGGTTCAGATTTCGATATAGGTCCCTTTATAGATCTCAGCCGATTCTTTGTAAATGGTGCACCAAAGACCCAATGTTGGTTCGATTGCCACGAAATTTTGAACATGATACCAAATTTGGGCTAGAATGCTGTGTATTAAATTTCATCTTAATCGGTTCAGATTTAGATATAGCTCCCTTTATAGTTTTCGTCCGATTTTTGCTAAGTGGTCCATCAAATATCCAATGTTGGTTCGATTGTGACAAAATTTGGCATATCTTACCCAATTGAGCCTAGAATGATGTGTGTAATGTTTTATTCAAATCGATTCAGATTTCGATATAGGTCCCTTTATAGCTTTCATTCGATTTTCAGAAAATACTGAACCAAACAGCCAAATGTGGTTCTATTGCGATGAAATTTGGTGCATCGTAACGAAATGGGTCTGGAATAATGCCTGTTAAATTTCATTGAAATCGGTTCAGATTTAGTTATAGCTACCTTGATAGCTTACTTCCGATTTTCGGAAAATACTGTATACATACATGTTATAGGCCCATTAATTACTCATTATTTGCCCGATTGCGATGAAATTTGCTACATCGTACTAAATTAAGGCTAGAATGTTGTGTATTAAGTTTTATGGAAATCGCTTCAGATTTCAATATAGCTCCCATTATAGATTTCGTCCGATTTTCGGAAAATACCGCACCAAATGCCCAAAGTTGGTTCGATTGCGACGAAATTTGGCACAGCGTACACTTTTGAGTCTAGAATGACGTACATCAAGTTTTGTTGAAATCGGTTTAGATTTCGATATAGCTCCCCTTATAGATATCGTCCGATTTCCTATAAATGGTGCATAAAACACCCAAAGTTGGTTCGATTGCGACGAAATTTTGTTCAGCGTAACGAATTGGGTCTATAAGAACGTATGTCAAGTTTTGTTAAAATCGGTTCAGATTTTGATATAGCTCCCTTTATAACTTTCGTCCGATTTCATGTTATAGGTCCATTAATTACTAATTATTTGTACGATTTCGATGAAATTTGGTACAGCGTGTCAAATTGAGGCTAGAATGATGTGTATTATGTTTTATTAAAATCGGTTCAGATTTAGATATGGATCTCTTTGTAGTTTTCGTCCGATTTTCGGATAATACAGCACAACAAAGCCAAAAATCGTTCGATTGTGACGAAATTTGGCTCAGCGTACACTTTAGAGTCTAGAATGACGTACATCAAGTTTTGTTGAAATCGGTTTAGATTTCGATATAGCTCCCCTTATAGATATCGTCCGATTTCCTATAAATGGTGCATAAAACACCCAATGTTGGTTCGATTGCGACGAAATTTGGTACAGCGTAACGAATTGGGTCTATCAGAACGTATGTCAAGTTTTGTTAAAATCGGTTCAGATTTTGATATAGCTTCCTTTATAACTTTCGTCCGATTTCATGTTATAGGTCCATTAGTTACTAATTATTTGTACGATTTCGATGAAATTTGGTACAGCGTACTAAATTGAGGCTAGAATGATGTGTGTCAAGTTTTGTTGAAATCGGTTCAGATTTAGATATAGCTCCCTTATAAATATCGTCCGATTTCCCATAAATGGTGCATAAAACACCCAAAGTTTGATCGATTGCCATGAAATTTGGCTCAGTGAACTAGAATAAGGATAGAATGAGGTGTATTTAATTTCGTGTAAATTGGTTCCGATTTCGATATAGCTCCCTCTATAGCTTTCTTCCGATTTTCGGAAAATACTGCATTAAACAGCTGAAGTTAGTTCGATTACGTTGAAATTTGACAATTTTGGAAATTTGATACCAACTTGAGACTAGAATGACCCTAAAAATATTTTTTTAAAAAATCCACGCCTGTTAGTAGACCTCAAAAAAATATATTTTTTTTTTAATTCAACGACATAAAAAAATATTTTTTAAAAAAATCCACGTCCTATGATAGCCCTAATTATTTTTTTTAATTTTTTTCTCTTCAATTGAAGATCCCTGAATTGTGTTTCAAATTCTTCTAGTCCTTTTCAACATTATTCCATTATTTGTTTCCCTGCAATCTACCTAACAATATTACCTAGGATATGCCATGTCTTTGGTAATGTCATTCCCATTTGATTGCTGATTTCTACATTGTATTTTCTTCTCTCGGTGCTGCTCTTCCCTTCTTCCCTAGGAAGGATGGTGTTGTGCCGCACATATTCGTACACATATGTATGTGTTGCTGCTGCTCTAAGGAAAGGACACGTATTGTAGTTTTTTGCATTGGGGAAATAAAATTCAATTTATATTCCTTGTTAAAGGCGAACGTACGAAGGCGAACCAAACAACCAAATACCGAAGTTAGTAGCAGCAGTAGCAAGAATAGAATATGCAGTTCCATGCCATTTGGACTCTGCTATAGCAACGAACAAACTAACAACTGCAACAACAAAACTTGGCAAATAACAAACTAACAACACAAATACTATCACACACACACACATGTTCCTTCATCCTTCTTCCTTGAAAGAAGAAAGGTGGTTTTTACCTTGTGTGTGTGTTCGGCGGGCTTCCTGTTCCTCCTGTGGAGAATTGTTGTTGACAACAACAGGAACAACATTTATGTTGTTCCTTTATATGTTGCCTAAGGAACATATCCTCTTTGCTGTCTAAGTTGTTTATAAATAGCGGAGGAGAGGAGGAGGCGGGGGGGAAGGAATCAAACATGAACGTACTTATTAAATTCGGAAACATTTTTACCGTTCCCAATGAAAATTGCATTGCATGTTTTGTGAATGGTGAAAATGTCTGTTTTTGTATTTTAATTTTGCAAAGGAACAGGAAGGAAGTGTTGTAGTCATAATGTAGTCATCCAATGGAGGCATTGACCTGAATGGGGAGACAATAAAATCTACGCCTATAAATTGGCTACCGAAACCCATTTTAAAAGGTCTACGTCTATAACTAGGCCATGAAAATTACTTTTAAAAAATCCACGCCTATTAATAGGCCATGAAAATTACTTTAAAAAAATCCACGCCTATAAATAGGCCACGAAAAAATACTTTTAAAAAATCTACGCCTATAAATAGGCCATGAAAATTACTTTTAAAAAATCCAAGCCTATAAATAGGCCATGAAAAAATACTTTTAAAAAATCCACGCCTATAAATAGGCCATGAAAATTACTTTTAAAAAACCACGCCTCTAAATAGGCCATGAACAATTACTTTTAAAAAATCCACGCCTCTAAATAGGCCATGAAAAAATACTTTTAAAAAATCCACCACTCTAAATAGGCCATGAAAATACTTTTAAAAAATCTACGCCTATAAATAGGCCATGAAAATTACTTATAAAAAATCCACGCCTATAAAAAGGCCATGAAAAATTACTTTTAAAAAATCCACGCCTATTAATAGGCCATGAAAATTACTTTTAAAAAATCCACGCCTATAAGTAGGCCATGAAAATTACTTTTAAAAAATCCACGCCTATAAATAGGCCATGAAAAAATACTTTTAAAAAATCCACGCCTATAAATTGGCTATGAAAATTACTTTAAAAAAAATCCACGCCTATAAATAGACTTTGAAAAATATGTTTAAAAAGTCCACGCCAATAAATAGGCTTTGAAAAATATTTTTAAAAAATCCACGCCTATAAATAGGCTTTGAAAAATATTTTTAAAAAGTCCACGCCTATAAATAGGCAGTGAAAAAATACTTTTTAAAAATCCACCCCCCTAAATAGGCCATGAAAATTGCTTTTAAAAAATCCACGCCTATAAGTAGGCCATGAAAAATATATATTTTTTTTAAATCCAGGCCTAAGAGAGACGTCAGAAAACTCCAAGCCTCGGTTCAAAACATCTCTCCCCAAAAATATCCAATGAAAAAAAGTGAGTTACAATTTTTCAGGATTTATTGCTTTTTTTGTTGCAGTAATTTGCCACCTTCAAAATTATTTTGCAAAATTTCTTCTTCGAAAAAAACACACCCCTAATGACAATCCTTAGAAAAAATCGTTCTTCTTGGCAGAACAACTTCTTCATTTCCCCATGAATCTAAAGCTAGGCCATTACTTTGGCAACAACAACTAACTATCAAGAAGGGAAATTACGCTTCCACCTTGAATGGCCATAATTTGTACTTAAGAATTACTGGTATGAGGTAACACAGTAAAGAGAAAAATAAACTATAAATTACCCCAATACCATAAATGTTGAATAATGACTACTGGGTGGTGAAAATAATGGCTTTCTTCGGAGGGTGAAAAAAATTGAGAGAGGTAGAGAACGGCAGTAAATGCAACTTTGTATGGCTATTAAAATTGCATTTGATCGGAATGATAATTTTCTCCCCCCCCCATCCTTTCGAGGGTAGATATGATATAATGAGGCAGGGGAAATTAAACACTGAGGAAAATCTCCTATAGGCTCGATTGTGTACGCTGTGCCAACTTTGGCTGTGTTGTGCTGTATTATCCGAAAATCGGACGAAATCTATAAAGGGAGCTATATCGAAATCTGAACCGATTAAGATGAAATTTAATACACATCGTTCTAGCATCAATTTGCTACGATGTATCAGATTTCGTCGCAATACAACCACATTTGGCTGTTTGAGGCAGTATTTTCTGAAAATCGGACGAAATCTATAAAGGGATATATATCGAAATCTAATCCGATCTACATGCAACTTAATACACAACATTCTAGCCTCAATTTAGTACGACCTAGCAAATTTCATCGCAATCGCACAAATAATAGGTAATTAATGAACCTATAACATGAAATCGGACGAAAGTTATAAAGGGAGCTATATCGAAATCTGAACCGATTTTGACAAAACTTGACATTCGTTATTGTTGACCCAATTCGTTACACTGTGCCAAATATCATGGCAATCGATTAAACTTTGGGTGTTTTACGCACCATTTATAGGAAATCGGACGATATCTATAAGGGGAGCTATATCTAAATCTGAACCGATTTCAACAAAACTTGGCATACGTCATTCTAGACTCCATTGTGTACGCTGTGCCAAATTTCATCCCAATCGAACAAACTTTTACTGTTTGGTGCATCATTTACAGAAAATCGAGCGATACCATTAAGAGAGATATATAGAAATCTGAACCGATTTACACGAAATTCCATTTATAGGAAATCGGACGATATCTATAATGTGAGCTAAATCGAAATCTGAAGCGATTTTCTCTATTTATAGTCGTGGATTTTTTAAAAATATTTTTCATAGCCTAGTTATAGGCGTGGATTTTTTAAAAATATTTTTCAAAGCCTATTTATAGGCGTGGATTTTTTAAAAGTATTTTTCAAAGCCTATTTATAGGCGTGGATTTTTTAAAAATATTTTTCAAAGCCTATTTATAGGCGTGGATTTTTTGAAAAAATATTTTTCAAAGCCTATTTATAGGCGTGGATTTTTTGCAAAAATATTTTTCAAAGCCTATTTATAGGCGTGGATTTTTTGAAAAAATATTTTTCAAAGCCTATTTATAGGCGTGGATTTTTTGAAAAAATATTTTTCAAAGCCTATTTATAGGCGTGGATTTTTTAAAAATATTTTTCAAAGCCTATTTATAGGCGTGGATTTTTTGAAAAAATATTTTTCAAAGCCTATTTATAGGCGGGGATTTTTTGAAAAAATATTTTTCAAAGCCTATTTATAGGCGTGGATTTTTTAAAAGTATTTTTCAAAGCCTATTTATAGGCGTGGATTTTTTAAAAATATTTTTCAAAGCCCATTTATAGGCGTGGATTTTTTAAAAATATTTTTCAAAGCCTATTTATAGGCGTGGATTTTTTAAAAATATTTTTCAAAGCCTATTTATACGCGTGGATTCTTTAAAAATATCTTTCAAAGCCTATTTATAGGCGTGGATTTTTTTTAAATATTTTTCAAAGCCTATTTATAGGCGTGGATTTTTTTAAAAATATTTTTCAAAGCCTATTTATAGGCGTGGATTTTTTGAAAAAAATATTTTTCAAAGCCTATTTATAGGCGTGGATTTTTTTTAAATATTTTTCAAAGCCTATTTATAGGCGTGGATTTTTTTAAAACTATTTTTCAAAGCCTATTTATAGGCGTGGATTTTTAAAAATATTTTTCAAAGCCTATTTATAGGCGTGGGTTTTTAAAAATATTTTTCAAAGCCTATTTATAGGCGTGGATTTTTTAAAAATATTTTTCATAGCCTATATATAGGCGTGGATTTTTTGAAAAAATATTTTTCAAAGGTTTCCACAGTGGCGTGGATTTCTTAAAAACATTTTTCAAAGCCTATTTATAGGCGTGGATTTTTTGAAAAAATATTTTTCAAAGCCGTTTTCAATGTCATGCTAAGAAACACACGCCATTATCTTCATCATCAGCGCTTAAGAAAACTAATGACGAGATAAATGAGCTCTCTCATCATCAGCTTGAAACAACAACAACAGCAAAAAACCATTATAGTGATATGTGTCATTATAGTGAAGTACATGATGATGACATACACAATATATATATATGTATGTACGTATGTATGTGTGTATACACACATAGACACACAATATATTTCTATTCTAAGTGGGAAAATGTTAAAGTGATTTTTCTTCTGTTCCTCTGCTCCTCTAATGAAATTGCCTGTGACTAGATGAAATGTAGAACATTGTGACGCAAATTTCCTCCGCCCCTAAATGTATGCTATGAAATCAATATTATTATTCTAAGAAAAAAAACCTATTAGATAAAAATTCCATAAATTGTCATAGATTTCAGCCCAAACACAATATGCTCGAGACATGAGTCCGTCCGCCTTTTTCCATTGGTGGCACATACATGTCATCACCTTAGGTCACTTGGAAAACGGTGACGAAGAGTGACGTGCGGCGGAGTGGCGTTGGAATCACATCAATCCGATTAAATTGTAATAGTATCGGGTACAACGTGGTCGGCAGGTTGCTGTTAGTTTTGCCTGCGAGGCATTGGCATTAATCTTGTGGTGTGAGGTATCGGGTCGGATTGGTTCGAGTCCCTCCAACTGAGGTAGTCAATTTTGTTAATGTCATTTATTATTGATTTTTTTATTTTTGTTGCAATTGCATCAGAGGGAGGTTACTTATTACTGCCACAGCTACCAGTCATTAATAATGTTAGTGCTTTTCCCGGAGAAAGGGAGTGAGCCCGGGTAGGAGCTTTGCAACATATGCCGTAAGCGATTGAATGCAATTGAAATGCTATTAGAGAAGAAGAACTTTTGCAATCCGACATATCGTTCGGAAAAAATGAGTGTGGTAATTACATCGGAACGAGGGGACCAGATGATTGTTTGAAAGTAGTTTTTTATTGGATTTTAAACCAAGGGATGGGTGTGGTGACATGTGGATAAATTCAGTTTCAAAGAGAAATAAAATTCAGGAAAAATATCTTTAAAAAATCCACGCCTATAAATAGGCTTTGAAAAATATTTTTAAAAAATCCACGCCTATAAATAGGCTTTGAAAAATATTTTTAAAAAATCCACGCCTATAAATAGGCTTTGAAAAATATTTTTAAAAAAATCCACGCCTATTAATAGGCTTTGAAAAATATTTTTAAAAAAATCCACGCCTATTAATAGGCTTTGAAAAATATTTAAAAAAAATCCACGCCTATAAATAGGCTTTGAAAAATATTTTTAAAAAATCCACGCCTATAAATAGGCTTTGAAAAATATTTTTAAAAAAATCCACGCCTATTAATAGGCTTTGAAAAATATTTTTAAAAAAATCCACGCCTATTAATAGGCTTTGAAAAATATTTAAAAAAAATCCACGCCTATAAATAGGCTTTGAAAAATATTTTTAAAAAATCCACGCCTATAAGTAGGCCCTTAGAAAAATATTCTTTAAAAAATCCACGCCTATAAGTAGGCCCTTAAAAATATCTTTAAAAAATCCACGCCTATAAGTAGGCCCTTAAAAATATATTTAAAAAATCCACGCCTTATGATAGGCCCTTAAAAATGTGTTTAAAAAATCCACGCCTATAAGTAGGCCCTTAAAAATATCTTTAAAAAAATCCACGCCTTATGATAGGCCCTTAAAAATATCTTTAAAAAATCCACGCCTTATGATAGGCCCTTAAAAATATCTTTAAGAAATCCACGCCTTATGATAGGCCCTTAAAAATATCTTTAAAAAATCCACGCCTTATGATAGGCCCTTAAAAATATCTTTAAAAAATCCACGCCTTATGATAGGCCCTTAAAAATATCTTTAAGAAATCCACGCCTTATGATAGGCCCTTAAAAATATCTTTAAAAAATCCACGCCTTATGATAGGCCCTTAAAAATGTGTTTAAAAAATCCACGCCTATAAGTAGGCCCTTAAAAATATCTTTAAAAAAATCCACGCCTTATGATAGGCCCTTAAAAATATCTTTAAAAAATCCACGCCTTATGATAGGCCCTTAAAAATATCTTTAAGAAATCCACGCCTTATGATAGGCCCTTAAAAATATCTTTAAAAAATCCACGCCTTATGATAGGCCCTTAAAAATATCTTTAAAAAATCCACGCCTTATGATAGGCCCTTAAAAATATCTTTAAGAAATCCACGCCTTATGATAGGCCCTTAAAAATATCTTTAAAAAATCCACGCCTTATGATAGGCCCTTAAAAATGTGTTTAAAAAATCCACGCCTATAAGTAGGCCCTTAAAAATATCTTTAAAAAAATCCACGCCTTATGATAGGCCCTTAAAAATATCTTTAAAAAATCCACGCCTTATGATAGGCCCTTAAAAATATCTTTAAGAAATCCACGCCTTATGATAGGCCCTTAAAAATATCTTTAAAAAATCCACGCCTTTTGTAAGGCCTTAAAAATATCTTTAAAAAATCCACGCCTTTTGTAAGGCCTTAAAAATATCTTTAAAAAATCCACGCCTTTTGTAAGGCCTTAAAAATATCTTTAAAAAATCCACGCCTTTTGATAGGCCCTTAAAAATATCTTTAAAAAATCCACGCCTTATGATAGGCCCTTAAAAATATATTTAAAAAATCCACGCCTATAAATAGGCCCTTAAAAATATATTTAAAAAATCCACGCCTTATGATAGGCCCTTAAAAATATATTTAAAAAATCCACGCCTTATGATAGGCCCTTAAAAATATATTTAAAAAATCCACGCCTTATGATAGGCCCTTAAAAATATATTTAAAAAATACACGCCTATAGGTAGGCCCTTAAAAATATCTTTAAAAAAATCCACGCCTATAAGTAGGCCCTTAAAAATATCTTCAAAAAAATCCACGCCTATAAGTAGGCCCTTAAAAATATGTTTAAAAAATCTATGCCTATAAGTGGGCCCTTAAAAATATCTTTAAAAAATCCACGCCTATAAGTAGGCCCTTAAAAATATGTTTAAAAGTCCACGCCTATATGTTGGCCCTTAAAAATATATTTAAGAAATCCACGCCTATAAATAGGCCTTAAAAAATATTTTTAAAAAATCTTCGCCTAAAAATAGGCCATGAAAAAGCATATTTAATTCAAAATAAATTACTTCTGACACCTGTCCTGCAATTCGCAAATAATTATAATTGACATAAGTTCGGTCTTTTGAATTTTATTTTACAAAATTGTTGCCATATTTTAATTATGCGGAAAAGAGAGGCCAAGGCGAGGTATCACAGTCTCAGCGACACTACTTCCATGGAAAAGTGTCATATCAATATTTGTGGAACAACACAACACACAGAAATCCTCAATTTGTTTGCCTAGAAGTTTTCAAATCAAACACGACGACGACGAATAAAACCAACAACAACCACAACAACACTATTCTGAGGGAAAAAAAAGCAAATGTTCGGAGCTACTACCCTCATCATCCGCCATCAACATCACCGGTAGATGGCCATCTACCCTAGTTTCTAGAAATAAACTAAAAAAACCCTCACAATCTGTTAGAGGGCATCCCTCCCCCCTTCCGCCCTGCGCTTGAACAAATTTGTTCAAAAATAAACCTTTTTTCTTCGCACGTAACATATTTCTGCAGGGCAAACTAACACTCACTCCATTAGTCCCCGTTCATTACTTTTTCGAAAAATTCCGAACCCTCTTTGCTCTGCTTGGAAATATAAAATTCTCCCCCTGTCCTGACACTGGCCACTGCAACTGCTGCATTTTATTCTGCTGCTACCTTATTTCCGTTTGACCACCACACTTCTCCTCCCCCTCCTCCTGGTCACACTTCAGAACTTCGTTAGATTGTTGGTGACTTCGTCATCATACCGGAAACCTGCAGCAAATATTTTGTTATATACATACAAGCCGAGCAAAAAATGTCGAGGACCATACTACGAGCCCGGGACATAGATGGCAGACACACACATATGGTGTGGTCTCTGCTCCATTTATCGTCCAACAGCAATGCATAGGACAACAAACTTCGGAGAGACAAAGAATTTAACCCCCTTCCTGGGTGGTGGTGGTGCAATGCATTTTGCCTCGTCCTCCTCTCCCTCACCCTTGCTTGCAATACACTTAGACATACATACTAAACTAGTTCAAACTCCCCTATTGTGTCGGCACAAGTATGAGGTTTTGCTCTGCAGAACACCAACACACACACTCTCTCTCCTCTCAAAATACTCCACTCAACTTCGAGGAATATGCAGCAAACTGCAGCACATGACTCTCTCGACAAATGCTGACTCACACATGAACGAGGGAAGTCCTAGGACCTTGGTGCACCATTTACATAAAATCGGACAAAACTATATATGGGAGCTATATCTAAATCCGAAGCGATTTTCTCGAAACTTAACACATATCATTCTGGACCTAATTCAGTACCCTATGCCATATTTCGTGCAAATCGAAAGATATGTAGGGACTTTGGTGCCCCATTTACCTTAAATCGGACGAAAATATCCATGGGAGCTATATCTAAATCTGAACCGATTTTCTCGAAACTTAACACATATCATTCTGGACCTAATTCAGTACCCTATGCCAAATTTCGTGCAAATCGAAAGATGTGTAGGGACTTTGGTGCCCCATTTACCTTAATTCGGACGAAAATATATATGGGAGCTATATCTAAAACTGAGCCGATTTTCTCGAAACTTAACACACATCATTCTGGACCTAATTCAATTCCCTATGCCAAATTTCGTGTAAATCGAAATCGGACCATTTACCTTAAATCGGACGAAACTATATATGGGAGCTATATCTAAATCTGAACCGATTTTCTCGAAACTTTGCACACATCATTCTGGACCTGATTCAGTAGCCTATGCCAAATTTCGTGCAAAATCTATGCCTCTTCTAAACCCCTAAGGCCTTGAAAAAACTATTTTTAAAAAATCTACGCCTCTTCTAAGGCCTTGAAAAAACTATTTTTAAAAAATCTACGCCTCTTCTAAGGCCTTGAAAAAACTATTTTTAAAAAATCTACGCCTCTACTAAGGCCTTGAAAAAACTATTTTTAAAAAATCTATGCCTCTTCTAAGGCCTTGAAAAAAATATTTTTAAAAAATCTACGCCTCTTCTAAGGCCTTAAGGCCTTGGAAAAAATATTTTTAAAAAATCTACGCCTCTTCTAAGGCCTTAAGGCCTTGGAAAAAATATTTTTAAAAAATCTACGCCTCTTCTAAGGCCTTGGAAAAAATATTTTTAAAAAATCTACGCCTCTTCTAAGGCCTTGAAAAAATATTTTTAAAAAATCTACGCCTCTTTTAAGGCCTTGAAAAAATATTTTTAAAAAATATACGCCTCTTCTATGATTAAGGCCTTGGAAAAAATATTTTTAAAAAATCTACGCCTCTTCTAAGTACCTCAAAAATATTTTTAAAATATCTACGCCTCTTCTAAGGCCTTGAAAAAATATTTTTAAAAAATCTACGCCTCTTCTAAGGCCTTGAAAAAACTATTTTTAAAAAATCTACGCCTCTACTAAGGCCTTGAAAAAAATATTTTTAAAAAATCTACGCCTCTTCTAAGGCCTTGAAAAAAATATTTTTAAAAAATCTACGCCTCTTCTAAGGCCTTAAGGCCTTGGAAAAAATATTTTTAAAAAATCTACGCCTCTTCTAAGGCCTTGGAAAAAATATTTTTAAAAAATCTACGCCTCTTCTAAGGCCTTGAAAAAATATTTTTAAAAAATCTACGCCTCTTTTAAGGCCTTGAAAAAATATTTTTAAAAAATATACGCCTCTTCTACGGCCTTGAAAAAATATTTTTAAAAAATCTACGCCTCTTCTAAGTACCTCAAAAATATTTTTAAAATATCTACGCCTCTTCTAAGGCCTTGAAAAAATATTTTTAAAAAATCTACGCCTCTTCTAAGGCCTTGAAAAAAATATTTTTAAAAAATCTACGCCTCTTCTAAGGCCTTGAAAAAAATATTTTTAAAAAATCTACGCCTCTTCTAAGGCCTTGCATAAAAAATAATGTTATCATATAAGCTCATGATTTGTTCTCTGAATTTTAATTAAAGCCAATTTTCTTGTTCTACTTTCGACTTTTCTTTAATACCGAACTTTTTAATCTCAGCCACGATTTTCTTTCTTAATTTAATTCACTTCACTGATATTGTTCTTTTGTTTCCGATTTTTTTTTTGTTCTTCCATGGATTTCATGGCTCAGTGGATTTTGTAGGGGAGAGGTTCTTCTTCTTTGATTGAGGTAGATTCAAACTCAAAATTAAACTTCTTAATGGAGGACGGACTTAATTTAAATGAGGCAGGTAGGTAGTTGGGGGTCTTATTTCGATTTCGATGGTTCATGACAAGCTCGGGTCCTTGCTTAATTTAATTTAAAATGGTTTTTTTTTTTTTTGTTTGAAAAATCAGCACATTTACCTCTTGGTATTTAAATCCGACGATAACACACACACTCACAACAATTTCGATTTGTTTCTTTCTTCTCAAAAAAAATTTTTTTTCCGGCCTTAATTACAACTCAACGCGGAAATCACACACGTTGCCGTCGATTTTTTTTTCCACAATTCCGAAAATGATAAAAATAATTGCCTGACAAGAGAACGATTCGCACGTCTTGCTGGTAGCACGCTGTGTAAGCCAATGAATCCGTCGTTCGCCAAAAAGGAAACTCTCTTCTGAACTACAGCAGCATTTTGAAACGCAATGGCCTGGCCTGGTATGGTCTGGTTTGGTTGTTGTTGTTGCTGTCACTCAATGCAATTGTAGTGGTATGGGGTGTTCCGAGATGGTGGTGAAGGATAGTCGTGGTGATGGTGGTGCTGTTCGGTCGATTGTGTGACCGACAATGGATGTGTGTGTGGTATTTTGTGGATGATGGTTGATTCCAAAAGGGGGTGGGAGGAGGTTCGCCACCCTACATTTCAAATTTCAAACCAGAGACGTGGTCTATTGAAACCCCTTTTCGACTCATGAATTTCCTTACGACCCTGTGTGCCAAATTTTATGTTGGTAATTCTTCATAGAGACTAAAAGTCGTCGCCATTGTCTCATGGCTTTTGATATGATACTCACACATATATATAAATATATATAAGTGTGTGTGTATGTATCTCTATGTTTGTAAAGAAAATCGTTTAGTATTTGTTAACAGTAAATACTGCCGATGTTGGCAGGAAATAAAATATAACAACAACAACTAGTTGTTGTAATAAGAAAGGAAAACACAATCACAAATGAAGTGTGGGAACGAGTGCAGAACCAACAAGGTCAGGAAGAGGCCTTAGAAGAGGCGTAGATTTTTTAAAAATATTTTTTCAAGTCCTTAGAAGAAGCGTAGATTTTTTAAAAATATTTTTTTAAACCTTCAAAGACGTTGTCAGTTTCTAAAAATATTTTTTTTTTAAACACGAAAAAGTCGTAGATTTTTTAAAAATATTTTTTAAACCTTCAAGAGCATAGATTTTTAAAAATATTTATTCAAGGCTTTAAAAAGGCCTAAACTATTTAAAAATATTTTTCAAGGCCTTAGAAGAGGCGTAGATTTTTTAAAAATAATTTTTAGACCTTTATAGAAGAGGCGTAGATTCTAAAAATATTTTTTCAAGGCTTTAGAAGAGGCGTAGTTTTTTAAAAGATTTTTCAAGGCCTTAGAAGAGGCGTAGATATTTCAAGATCTTTTGAGGTATTTAAAGGCGTAAATTTTTTAAAAATCTTTCCGGCATCAAGAGGCGTATATTTTTAAAAATATTTTTTCAAGGCCTTAAAAGAGGCGTAGATTTTTAAAAATATTTTTTCAAGGCCTTGGAGCAAAAGTGGTAAGATTTTCAAAATTATTTAAAGG